>NC_079218.1:35905029-36075029 GCF_029633865.1 Lampris incognitus
CAAGCCGAATAGCTAACAGACTCAAGCCTGACTGGGTGACTGCGTAACTTTGATTTTATATTTGGCACCTGGTCAAATGTCTCCCGAGTGCTTCAGAGGGTGGCGATGCAGAGACGGAGAACTTGGATTGGGATTAAAGATAAGAAATGTGCAGCTCATCTGAATATCTGCAAGGGAAACATACATAAGAGCCGAAGCAAAATCAGGTTAAAGTTAAAGACAAAATGGCCGCTTTAGTGTACTGTTTCACCAGCGTTCTGCTCGCGCCCATGCCACGTGAACAGTCTGAAGAAAGAGGAGGTTGTTGTCTTTAACTGACTGACGATGTTTCCGCAGTCTATGACCACTGAACTACTCACGGAGATAAGGTTATGAATCAAGACGGAAGCCATGATAATGCCCGCATGGAGACAGGCCTCACTCCACGAGACGCACACGCGTGGAAGAAAGAACCAATTATGGGAATTCAGGAAACATGATTACACTCAAAAGATAAGGAAACGTATTTCTCAATCCAAGGGGTGTTGAAGAATGGGAATTTAGTAGGAGTGTTAATTGGTTCATTATTCAACAAAATAGGACTTAATTAACTGAAGAGCGTCAAACGGGTCAAGTGTTGGTTTATTTTTCTCTCTTCATTTTTTCTGTTTTATTTATTCATTTGTTTTTTGTTTCATTTTTTTTTTTTGCTAGCACCCGTAGTGAACGTCTTTTTTCAGAGTTGAATATGCCATTAAAATATAGCTTCATTAAACAGGTCAGGACATGCAAACACGTATTCAGTTCCCCCAAAAGGTTCTCTCCGAGCAGCTGGGTGTATAGCTGGCAGATTCTGGCAGGAAACTTCCCCAAATTCACTTACCTTTACAAAAAGGGGATTCTGAGATGACCGTACCTTGTCATGCGCTATGTTCAGCACTTCTAATTCTGATTTTGCCTTCGAGAGACTGACACACAGCTACACATGCCAAAGATTCACAAGAGAAAGTGCAGAATAGAGGATAAGAGACTGAGTTAAGAAGTAGATAGATAGATATATAGATAGATAGATAGATAGATAGATGTGCTGACTTGATTGATGATGGATGGATTGATTGATTGACTGATTGATTGACTGATTGATTGATGAGACAGAGAAAGAGAGAGAAAGGTTGTCTCTAAGCTCTTTGAATGTCTTGACGTGAGTCTTTCAGCACCTGGGACAGAGTCAGCCCACAGCCTACCGCTACAGGCAGTAATGTACACAGCTGCCTCTTGTCAGTGGCTCTGAGCAATACAAACAAAAGCACCTTTCACGCACCTATTATCCGAATTACATGTTTTTGCAAGCTTCGCTGAAATGCACTAAAAGGTATTCTCTAACCAGATTCTCATACTGCAGTGCATCTATAAATATATATTGTCTCCCACATGAGATGGACCCGCTGTACTTCAACTATCTCATCATGTGGTATCTATGGTAACGACGTACAGTAAAAGAACCTCATCATATGTGTTTGTGCATGCGTGTGCGTATCTATCTTTGTGTGTGTGTGTGTGAGAGAGAGAGAGAGAGAGAGAGAGAGAGAGAGAGAGAGAGAGAGAGAGAGAGAGAGAGAGAGAGAGAGAGAGAGAGAGAGAGAAAATCAATCAAGTTGCATTTTATATAGCACTTTTCTAGCTGCAAAGCGCTTTACATTTCTGGTCAAATCTGAATTTCAGACAGCTGTTATAATAGAACACAAGCAGAATTTGTTTTTGAATTTCAAAATAAGTCTTTATTAAACAAGAAACAGAGAGAGAGAGAGAGAGAGAGAGAGAGAGAGAGAGAGAGAGAGAGAGAGAGAGAGAGAGAGAGAGAGAGAGAAAGAGAATTTGCTGAATTGTACTGGAAGTGGCAGGTAAACTTCTTGTTTTAGAAACCTTGGAGCATACTGTACATTCTTCTCTCTCTCTCTCTCTCTCCTCTCTCTCTCTCTCTCTCTCTCTCTCTCTCGTCATGGTATTCGTTCCACTATATCAACAACCCACTTCCATACATATCAGACATTTCTGTTGTTTAGATATGAGTGCCACATGAGCTACATTGGATGCACCACGGAAAAAACCCAGCAGATAAATAAAATACACACATTCCTATCCAGTTTCCATGGTAACCGAACCATATCTTAGTAAGATAAAGTAAAAATTCTTTCTGAAAGAGGCTCGCCACTTCGACTGACCTCCAGCTTAACTGCATTCAAGTACTCACAGCTGATTTGATGCTCTGTGCCACCAAAAACTGGAAACACAATTCAATAAACTTAATTGCATCAATGTGTGTAATCATTACTGAAACGTCAATGTTGTGCATTTTTGATTGATTGATTGATTTCTTATTGATCTCTGTCATTCCTCTGAAGACACACAGAACAGTCCTTCCAGTAGTCTTGGCGGTTCTTTTGTTACATGAACAGACACGCATTTCTAAGAAACATGTATGACCCCCATGGACAGTCACCACCCATGCATGTGCATGCATGCATGCATGCACAAACGCACGCACACAAGCACGCATGCAAGCACACACACACACACACACACACACACACACACACACACACACACACACACACACACACACACACACACACACACACACACACACAATGTGTTATGAAAAACTTCACAGACATCCACTGCATCAACATCTTAACCCACACAGATAGAAGACTAGTTTTCTGTTAAAATGTCTTTGGAAACATATTCAGTTAAAACAAAGTGTTTCAATTAAAAAAAACTGTCTTTACTTCTTTTGCCAGCTGACCTATTATAAATTCTGAGTAGAGAAAAAAAAATCCATCCATCCATTATCTGAACCGCTTATCCTGCTTTCAGGATTGCGGGGAAGCTTGAGCCTATTCCAGCAGTCATTGGGCGGCAGGCGGGGAGACACCCTGGACAGGCCGCCAGGGTCAACATACATACACACACATCTAGGGACAATTGAGTATGGCCTATTCACCTAACCTAAATGTCTTTGGACTGTGGGAGGAAACCCACGCAGACACGGGGAGAACATGCAAACTCCACACAGAGGACGACCTGGGATGACCCCCAAGGTTGGACTACCCTGGGTCTCGAACCCAGGACCTTCTTGTTGTGAGGCAACTGTGCTAATCACTGCACCACCATGCCGCCCATATATACGTATATTTATTAGCAGCTGATGAGTGCTATGTATTAAAAGTTTTTTCCTACATCTATATATAAATGTTTTTTTTTACTTGACTCTGGATTATGTATATATATATATATAATAATAAACTTTAATTGTACAGCACGTTTCATACATAAAATATAGCTCAAAGTGCATATATGAGAGAGACAGAGCGAGAGAGATTATTTGTGAATAATGGGCTGCACATTAATTGTATACTATAGGTCTAGCTATACAGTAATTGCTTTGAGTGGAACTTTTGATGCGTTCAACATGCAGTCAGTTGCATATCCTTACATAAGCATAAACATCAGCGAGCTGATGCAAAATCAGCGTTGACATTCTGAAGTGTTTCTGTGAATATCATATTCCTCCTACAGCTGATGTAAGAATAGAGATTCATTATACAGTCTCTATGGTTACCAGTAGACACTATAAAAGAAATAATTTCTAATGTCATGTCAAAGTCAGCAAGCCTGCAGAGGTGGTAGCTAGCTACCACTGTGATGCTGTGTCTTCAAACTGGGCTTATTTGATTTAATATGACACGGTCAAGGTAGCGGCTGGCTCTCCATCAAGGTTACCGGATTTACTTTCAGTCGGATCCACTCAGGGAATAGAGTTGGAGTGGAATTCAGAAAGTTGACAGCTTTCACCACTAACGCTTCCATTACAGCTCCATAATAAAGATCCACTGACAACAAATATGCAACAAATCCAACTGAAGTGGTCAGTTTGTATACAAGGAGTTTTTTTTTTAATCAAACTGATTAGCTTAAGTATATTGTGATTTTGAATTTCATTTTAAAGTACATTATACGTCATTTGTCGTCAGAGCTTATTCCGAAGGACTCCAAAAATCCAGCGATATAAAATGTGAATTTGAAGCGAAACTTGTCCTGTGGAACAAGTTGAAGCGGACTCAGATTCCCGTGTTCCGCTTCCTAATCTGCAGGCGGTCTCGCGCTTAAATGCCACCTCGAGCCAACTGCAGTGTTACCATCGCGTGTCACTGCCCAAATCACTGCTCACTGATGCCAACACACCAAAAAGACAGCTTATTGGCAAGAGCCCTCAAATATCCCTCTGTTGTTCACCCTCCTTCCCTCCCATCTTTCCACCCCTTCCAACTGTGGCTAAAGCTGACGCTCACCTTGGGCCCCACTCAGCAGTTCTGGCAGCAAAGACCAGCGTCTGTCAGTAACAGAGAGAGAGAGAGAGAGAGAGAGAGAGAGAGAGAGAGAGAGAGAGAAGGTGAGGTGGGGGTAATGGTGGGCAGAGTATTGGCCAGCAGTCTGTCTGTTTGTTGTGGTGTGGTGTTAGTTTCTCGGTGAAGGACACAGCAACCTTGAGGATTTAGCGGGCGGTGCCTCCTCTGGTGGAGGCAAGGTAATGAGGCGTTAAGGCTGATGGCTGATGGACTTCCTTTGTCCTGCTCATCTACACCTCAGAGGTCGGAGCTGTCGCTGTGACATGTGTTCCCTGAGACGCTGGTGGACACCCTGGCCAATAAGCACAGCCTTCTGGTGTTGCCAGAGAGAGCGGTGGAAACCCTGTGAGCCCAGACACGTTTTGAAGGAATTTTGAAGTCAGCAAAGGGGGGAATTTTGTTTAAGCAAGAAAACTGATTGTCAGTATACCATAACTTATCAGCTGTTTCTTTTTCCATAGCAAAATAACAGCATAACTGGCCTTTGCACCTCAATAAAGACCTTGTCAATAACTAGAGCGCCACCCTGTAACACACATATGACAGGTCTTTAGTGGTGCTTTCCTCCTGAATAAAGGCACCTTAATCACCAACATCAATGATGTAATTACAGTGTCCATAAGAGGAAAATACAGAGGCGGTTTATTGCAGGAGAAAGAACAGCTTGCAGTTATTGTCATTATTTCACTAAACGTGTTGAAAAAATAAAAGTGCAATTATTTCATTTTATTGTTTATTTTTAATTCGCAAGTTGTTTTAAAAACCCTTACGTCTTATGTCTCCCATGTCATCTTAAGTGTTCAATAGTGTTGCTGTACCCTCCAAGGTACCATGAAAGTACGTTTTAACCTGATATCCAACTATAAACCAAGTTGAGTTCAGTCAAATGTAATGTTGAATTAAATTTCATAGCGAAAATGATGAGCGGAAAAAATCTTATATATCATGAAACAATAATTTTAATACACGTAAAATACACGGTGTAAAGATGCAAACGCAGTAGATAGATATATAGATATATAGATAGATAGAGTGATAGATAGAGTGATATAGTAGATTGATTCCTAGAACATCCTCATGGGAATAAGTGACTTAAAACAGTTGGTCGTTATGCCTTCATATGTTGGCATTGTGGTTTGGCGTTGAACCACATTGTCTCTGCTGGTTTGGAGTCAGCTCAAATAGTTTACCTGCAGGGGGTCTACCTGCTGAGAACAGGCCAGGTGCAGACTCCACAGTAGGACAACACATTGTAGAGTAATATCACCTCCCTTACTTCACCTCCCCCCTGTAGTCCATGCTTGGATCTTGCGAGTAAATGGATGGGAATTGTACTGGGCTTCGTGGTATTTATTAACATTTACAAACGATTTTAAGGGTTTTCCACGGTGCGATTTGAGTAAGTGCTTGTAAGTTTCCACCCGTTATCAGATGCAGATAAAGTCGACTGCATTTATAAACGGAACTATAAGCCACATTGAGAAGATAACAGAGTTAACAAAAAAAAGGGAACTGCAGAAAACAGTCTTCTGTGTTTTAAGTATCAAAAAGAATATAATACTGTGATGCCAACATTGCATCATCAGTCTTCTGGAAACCTTAATAACATATTTGATGAAACATTTATTTTACTTTGAAACGTTGTGTGGGAAGAAACGAGGACACAGTGTCATGAGTGCAAATTCCTACTGTTATTGAGTCCAAGCAATTAAGCACTTGGTAGACTTGAGTTCAGTAAACTTAGGCCATCCAAAAGTTGCCAGGCGTGTAATGCCATGGTAGTTTTAGGCTTCAGTCTTTTAATTTGGCTCTGACCATCATTAAAGATGTATTGAAAAGTTAACTCTGACTTTATTCTGCTGGGTAAAATGCCTATGAAAACACAGAATGATGGTTACCAATATAGTTCGGGACACAATATTGTTCAGCATAAATAACTGGATTCAAAAACACTGCCCTTTGGTTGGTGGAGGGAGTGATTTTTCAGATGGGGCAATTAACCCATAAAATGTGACATAACTTCAAATAATTTCTTGAAAACTGATCAAAATGGAAACATAAAGAAGACAATTTAATAACACAAAACCTAAAAAAACAAACAAAGGAATGACGAGCTTTCTTGAGTCTGAAAAACCTGGTCAAACTGGATCCGACAGCCACCTTGGAGAGCACAAGTGCTGTTTTTGCAGTATTTAATGTCATAGTTGTCCTTTAATGTAAAAAATACCTATATAATACCTAGCAATATAGATATGCTATAAAAGATACATATATTGCCATTACTATACTGTATTTCCTGGACTACAAGTCGCTTTTTTTACTAGTCTGGCTGGTCCTGCGACTTTTACTCCAAAGCGATTTAAACAATGTAATTTTGTCGGACGAATACGCTGTATCTGAACTAAGGCCACTAGATGGCAATGTTTAATATTGCGACCAAAATGAAAACACTTTACCACCATTTAAATGCGTCTTATATCGCCAACGTGATTATATAAACTTTTTTTTTTTTGCCTTGTATGGCTTATACTTCGGTGTGACTTGTAGTCCGGTAAATATGGTTTTATTATTCTTACTATTATTTCTTCTTCTTTCATCTTGTTATTATTATTACCACCATTATTATTATTATAGCTGTTGTTGTAGCTGTTGCTTATTGTTATCATTACCATTGTTATTCATATATTATATTATTATTATTGAAGTTATATTAGCTAATACATTTTTCTTCTAATTTATTTTTCTTTTCATTTTCTCAAATTTTTTTTGTCCTGAGTTATGTAACACTTAGTGATGCACAGTCTCGCCTGAACAACATTAAAAAAAACATTATTATCACTGTGAGCTGAATGTTGTAACCTTGAGAAAAAAATGTCAAGAGGACAATATAATCTACAATCTGTTCTCTTCTCCCTCACATGTCTTTCTCTCTCTGAATAATGCCTTCTCCTGTCTCTTCTCCTGTGTATGTGATTGTATGATGTGAGTCTCCCCTGTGTGCACGTGTAGTCTGTCCTCCTGCCAGGTCTCCATGGTGATGGTGGTCGCCACCTGGACACTGCTTGGCATCCTCCTCATCACTCTCTTTACATATCTTTTAACCCCTATCATTGTTTTTTCCCTGTTAAAGGATGTTGTATTGTTGTAAAGCCCCCTGAGGCAAATGTGTAATCTGTGATAATGGGCTATACAAAAAACAAAAACAAAAAGACAAAACAAAAACAAAAAAATTGACTTGACTACCTGTATTTTGAATTGCTTTCTATGGAAGGGTCATGCTTTGATCATTATTGACCCAATGCACGTACATGACCTTTTTTAGAGCTTAACACTTTAAGCTCAGCTTCTGCTGAACCTTGCGGCTTATCACTGTCACTTCTTGTTCCACCAACCAATAAGAGTGAAGGAGGGGCGGGACCAGAGAGGACGCTAAAGCTAAATCGACTTTGTCAAGCGGAGAGGAAAACAAACAAACTAAAATTAATCCATAAATACTGTTGATGTTAGAACAACCCTGTTTATTTGACATTCATTGGGCTTATTGTCAATATATGACTAAAGAAAATGCAGGGGGAATATTTATTTTGTTATGAAACATATCTCATCAGGTGGAAACAACTACAAAGCATCCCCCCCCCAGCACTCAGCACCTGTTTTTTTTTTTTTTTTTAACATAGTGCTAAAGCACTCACCTCAAATAACAGCACAAACGATTTATCCTTGAGAGGCCCAGAGTGGACACACATTCTTATTCTTATATGCCTTCAGCAGGCATTAAGTTTATAATAAAGTCATATTTCACTAAAGAGTTGCAAGTAGCCCATGGGAGGAATACTAATGATTCATCTGAGCAGGACTTGCTGCGAATTGTTAAAGGTCCACTCAGTGATTTCCCTATGGATCTTCTCCAAAGGTTCCTCATCGCTTTCTAAAACAGCCGATATGACACTGTTCTTGCACTCTACTGACACCTATCAGCGTATATGCAGCTGAGCCTCTCTACCAGATATGACGACTCATCCAGTATTTATCACCTTGACTAACATACAGTGGGTGTACTGCTACACCCAATGTGACTCTTGTCTTATATTAGGTTTTTACAGCCAGCTAAACTCTCCCTTGCATCATATCCTCCAAGGAACAAACCAGTGTTGTATATGGACAGGATCTAAAAACAAGTAAGTGTGAAACTGAAAATAAACATACAGAAAAGCATACATCAGTATACAATACAAAATACCTTACTCAATCTAGAGTTACAGTTAGGATAAATAATCCTCTATTTTTCTGGAAACAAAGGTAAGTATAAAACTAACATTTTATTTGCAGGAATAAAATGTAAGTTGTAACTAATCAGGTATAGCATTGAACACTCTATTTACGTTAGCATCAAAAGTATAGCCTGAATGCCATCATTAAAATGTGCTGTCATACATGTAACCAAAATTATACAAACTGTAGCAAATACGTAAAAAATACTTCAAAATAAAGATTCTAGCAATGATGGATAATAGCTTTACTGACAGATATTGCCACTCAAAGGGGTAGACACTAGGTGATGGCTAATGATGGAGCATGAATATTGTTGTGTTGTCACACCATTTTTTGTTGTCACAGAAAAGGAAGTAGCTGAAACTGCGGTACTTAACTATGCCACTAGAAGGCAAAAGACTCAAGATAATGGAATTATGCCCCTAGTGGCAAGGAGGCTCTAAAAAGAAAGAAAACTGTTCCATTACACTCCCTGTCTGGCATTATTTAAAATGCCACAATAAACATTTACATAATCTAATCTTCTGGAGACAAGAATACACTCTGAGATGGGTCTGGAGAAAGACTTAGTAGTCTTGTGATGCGTAAGCTTGACCTCCACTTTCCTGAATACTCCATCTTTGCTAGGGAAAGCCTTCAAAGTGACGCCCATTGGCCATTCATTTCTTCTTATTTGTATTTTTCAGAAGAACAATGTCCCCTTCCTTCAGGTTTGGCCTGTTTAGCTGCCACTCCTGATGTCTCTGAAGTGTTTTGAGATACTCTACCATTGAGCCCAGAAGGTGTCAGCAAGAACTTGAACCCTCTTCCATTGATGCTTAAACATGTCACACTTGGTGAAGTCTCCAGGGGGAGGTAAGGCGACACTGAACTTCTGGGTGAGGAGAGCTGCAGGGGTCAGGATCAGATGTGCTTTTGGGTCAGAGGAGACAGGTACTAGAGCTCTTGCATTAATAATAGCTGTGACTTCAGCCATTAACATTGTCAGAACCTCATGAGTCAGCCTAGAGTGTTCAGCTTGTAGCAGCATTGAGTTGAGGATGCGCCGCACAATACCTATCATGCGCTCCCACGTGCCACCCATTTGAGATGAGTGAGATGGGTTGAACACCCAAGAACATCTCTGGTCAAGTAGGTAGTCTTCCCCACTCATCTCACCAGGACTCAGGGGATCCAGCTTCAGTTCCCTGGACACACCGACAAAGTTGGTCCCACAGTCAGACTGCAGCTGCTTCGCAGGACCTCTGATCGCGAAGAATCTGCAAAGTGCATTGATGAAGCTAGAGGAGCTCATAGTTTCAATCACCTCAATATGAACCTTTGTAGTGGACATGCATGTAAACAGAACTGCCCATCTCTTACTGTTGGTCCAAATACATCAAGCCCAACATAAGAAAATGGAGGATCAATCTGTAAGCGCTCAGCAGGTAAGTCTGCCATGATTTGCTGCTCCTTTCTGCCTCGTAGCTTCCTGCAAGTCATGCATCTGTGGATGATGCTGCTGATAGTTATCTTTGCTCCTACTACCCATAAACCACTTGCTCTTACAACTTCCTCAGTTAGGTGTCTTGCCTGATGCTTTACGGCTGCATGATGGTGATGGGTGAGCAATGTAGCGATGCAATGCTTCCCTGGGATTAGAAGAGGGTTGACTTCATGTCTCAGAAACTTCGACTCTGTAAGGCGTCCTCCTACCCGTAGTAGGCCATTGTCATCAATGACTGGGTGAAGCTTGCGGAGGGAACTGTTAGATGGTAAGTCTAATTTTGTCATGATGCATTTGATTTATTTTGCATATCCTTCACGTTGGACACATCTGATGACTTTGTGTTCTGCTTGGGTCAAGTCTTCATCTGTGAGACTTGTCTTACAGAGGTGCCAGCCTGCACAACTGATGTCATCTTTGGACTTGATGAAGCTGCGAGAAATGTGATGAAGGTGGGCTACAGCTTGATGAGAGTGGTCCACTGTGAGAAGCGCTCAAAGCGTGCTGAACCCAAATGACTTCTAAACACTATACAGTGGCAATCACTGTCAGCTTAGAGCAAATTTCAACATCTGACTCTGGGTCAATGAGTTCAAATGGGCCTTCTTCAGGTGTGTTACTCTCAGGCTGCAGAAGGAATGCTGGACCAAACAGCCATGTGGGACTCGCAAGGTTCCCTGCTGCCAAAGACAGAGCCATGATCAGCAGGGTTGTGCTCTGTTGAAACGTACCTCCACTGGTCTGGTAGAGAAGATTGCTTAATTCTCTGTACACAATTATTGACATATACATAGAATCTCCTATTCTGATTGTTGATGTATCCTAACACCACTTTGCTGTCAGTGTAGAATGTAGTTCTGTCTACCTTCATGTCGAGTTCTTCTGTGAGGAGCTCTGACAATTCCACAGCAAGCGCAGAGCTCCAGTCTGGGAATGGTGAGCCCTGGTACTGGAGCCAGCTTGGTCTTACCCAGAATGAAGCCGACTTCTCTGTGGCCATCTTGATGTGTGACTTTCAGGTAAGCCACTGCAGCTATAGCCTTGACTGAGGTATCTGAAAATACACAAAGCTCAGTAGCCTTGGCTTGTGAGATGGAGAAGGATACATAAGTACGAGGAACGTGCAGTGCCTGAAGATCCTGTAGCGAATCTTGCCATCTTCTCCAGTCATCATACATGTCCTGGGGCAGGGGGCTATCCCACTCAAGGTCACTTTTGGAAAGCTCTCTGAGAAGGAGTCTTCCTTTGATAGTCACAGGGGCAAGGAAGCCTAAAGGATCGAACAGACTGTTGACTGTTGATAGCACCCCGCAGCAAGTGAATGGATTCTGGCTCTGAGGAACGTGGAAAGTGAACGTATCAGTCATCATGTTCAAATTCACTCCCAAGCTGCGCTGGACAGGAAGCTCGTCTGTAGAGAGATCTAGGTTTTTGATTTCCTTGGCCCCGTCTTCTGGGGGGGGAACGCATTCACCACTTCCACTCTGTTGGAGGTGATCTTATGGAGATGCAGATTGGAGAGTGCAAGCATGTATTGATCTCTCTGTAGGACATTGATGGCCTTAGCTTCAGTAGGAAAGGACTTCAGTGCGTCGTCAACATAGAAGTCCCATTCTATGAACTGTCGTGCCTCACTACCATATTCATCTTCCGCCTCCCTTGCTGCCATTCTCAGCCCAGAGATCACCACTGCTGGCGAGGGACTATTGCCGAAGACATGGACTCTCATGTGGTAGTCTACCACATCTTTGCTGAGGTCATTGTCCTGATACCAGAGAAAGTGAAGAAAATCTCTGTGACCTTCCTGAACAACAAAACAGTAGAACATTTGCTTTATGTCTGCTGTGACAGCAACAGGTTCCTTTCGGAAGTGGAGAAGCCCACCCAAAATGGTTTTGTTGAGGTCTGGCCCCGAAAGCAGCACATCGTTAAGAGACACTCCATTAAACTGTGCACTCGAGTCAAACACCATACGAATTTTCAGGCTTCTGTGGGTGGTAGACACCAAAAGTGGGAAGATGCAATATCTCTTTATCTTTGTCACAAGGTGGTGCCAGCTCTGCATGGTTGTTATTGAGTATTTTCTGCATGAACTCGACAAAGTCTGCTCCCATGTCTTCCTTCTTATCCAGCTGGCGTCGAAGAGACATAAGCCGCTTGTAGGCATAGGGTCTGTTGTCTGGGAGTAGACGTCTGGGGCTGCGAAACGGTAATGGGGCGACCCAGCTGGTAGTTTCATCTTCAAAGACTCCTTCCATCTCCTTCAGAAAGAGCATGTCTTCGACAGATGGCGTGAGCTGGTTGTCGGTATCAGTGCAGCGAAACACAGTCTCTCCTAAACTCTCTTCAGAGCGTCTTGAGTATGGGCTTGAAGCTTGAAGTTGATGGGGAGAGGCTTTCGAGTAACTCAGACTGAAGTTCTCCTTCACATTGATGCGGCTGTCACAGGGGGTGAGAAGGCTTGGGCGTCCATTATGTAGCACATGCGTTTTTAGAGCACTCACTTTAGTTGGCTTGTGAGCACTGCCGAGGCACACATCGCCTATGATAACCCAGCCCAGGTTGAGCTTCTGTGCATATGGGTCGTTGTCTCTGCCACTGAGCTGCTTTCTCACCTTGTGAGCTCTCGGAAGGTTCCGTCCAAGGAGCAGGAGGATGTCTGCATCTAGGTCGAGGGGCAGTATCTAAGCAGCTACTGACCTCAGATGGCGGTGGTGTAGTGCGGCTTCAGGAGTGGGTATTTCTTACCCGTTGTTAGGGATAGCATTACACTCAATGAGCATAGGGAGAGAAAAACTCATTTTCCCATCTACTGACTCTATTGTGTAGCCGCAAGCTCTTCTACCTGACGTTTCTACTACGCCAGCACAGGTCTTCAGGGTGTATGGTTCAACTGTGCTTTGAATGTCAAACATGTCAAAAAACTCAGTCTTTGCAAAGGACAGATTACTTTGGTTGTCCACAATTGCGTACATCCTATTGCTGTTGTGTCACTGACCTTAAGTGAAGACATGGACAAGGCAAATCTTCGAGCAGGATTTTCCTGTGAATCCATTTCCATATACCTTTGTACACTTTGCTGTAACATCCAGCGTTGATGAGCTTGCTTCCTCCCCGCCATGCTCGTTAGGGGAAGAGAGGGACTCGGTTGTCTGTGGTACTGGGCCAGGGTGAAGAGCTGCCAAGTGCCTCTCACTCTCACACTCTACACACCTGATGGTGACATTACAGTCCTTTGCCTGGTGACTGGTGGATGCAAGGCAACGGTAGTAGATGTTCTTGTCTTTGATGAACTTCTTTCTGTCTTCAAGCAGCATCATCCTGAAACCTCTACATCTTTTCAGTGGGTGCGGCTTGTGATGTATAGGACAGTGTCTGTTTAGATCTTCAACTAACCTTTCTACTTTTGTGGTTACCTCTGCTGACACGTCTGTTTTGGGCACTGTAACTGATGGTTTTCTGTTGTAATTACCCAGGGGCTTTTCTTTCTTGAAGCTGACAGAGGAGATAGAGGCTGTTGTAAAAATTAGGTCATTCCTTGCTCTGGCCTCTTTCTGCACAAACTCAGAAAAGACAGAGAAAGGTGGGAAGGCCACTCTATCCTCTTCTTTAAATGTAGACCCAACGGTTATCCACTTTTCTTGGACGTGAAAGGGTAGCTTCTCCGCAATTGGACCTACTCCTCTGGCTGTGTCGAGGTAACTTAAACCAGGTAAATATCCATCTAGCTTTGCAGCTGACAGTTCTAAGAGCAAGTCTGATAGCTCGCGGAGCTTGTGAGGTTCTTTGCTGGAGAGCTTTGGGAAGTTCTCTATTCTGGAGAACAAGGCTTTCTATTGCTTCTGTTGAGCCATAGCATTCTTCGAGTCTTGTCCAGATCATACCTACACCAACAGATGGATAACGTATGTTAACTGCTTTGACCCTTCTAGCATGTTCTGAAGACTCTGGGCCCAGCCAATTGATGAGCAGGTTTACTTCTTCACTGGCAGTAAAACCAAGGTCTGCAATAGTACTCTGAAAGGTAATGTTCCAGCTGAGATAATTCTTCGGCTTGTCATCAAACTTAGTCAGTCCTCCAGTTATCAGCTGGCTCTTTGCTAGGGAACCTGGCGAGGTCACTGGTGGTGTTATCAGTAGGTGCAAGGTTTAGGTTACAACTCCCCTGTTGTTGTGACTCGCTGCAGGAAAGACATTGTTGAAGTGTATCTCTTTGTAGTGCCGGTTTACTGCCATCTGGTGGTGATGAGTGGTACTGATTTGGATCTTGTCTGAAGTAAGATGTGAATTCTGGTGAAGATTTCACTTGTTTTTGCTGAGGGGTGACGTCATCATTCTGAGTGGATATGTCTTTCTGTACTTCCATGAGCTCAGTGTAGTTGCTTGAGTGTTTATTTATGTACTCACTCACTTTCTGCTCTGGGGTTACTCGGATGGGCAAGAACTCTAACTCTTCACTTTGCTCTGCAATAAGCTGAGCAGCAGCAAACTGCATTACCTCTGCTTTGGCCATGAAAGTGTCAGCGTCTTTCTTGGCTTGAAGTGCATCAAGAGTTGCATCTAAGCGGACCTTTTCAACATTTGCATTAGCTTCTATGCGGGCTTTCTCTGATTTAATGTTCATTTCTTTGTCAGCATAAGCTGCTCTGGCTTTAGCAGCCTGTGCTTCAGCCAGTGCTAGTGCTGCTGCCATACTGGCTCTAGTTGATGCAGACGATCTTTTGGAAGAGCCTGCTGACGATCTAACACTCAGCTTTCTTGAAGATTTTGAGGACTTTAAGGAATGAGAGGAGAGTGACTTATTCTCCTCGCTGTCTTGACCTTGAGCCTCTAAATTTTCCATTATGTCGATGAGTGCTTGACTTGAAAAGGCTTTGTCAATTACTGACCTATGGCTAAGTCCGACAGCTAGTTGATGTCCCTCGCAGAGTGCATCTTTTCACTGTACTGCAACACCCAATGTGACTCTTGTCCTATATTAGGTTTTATAGCCAGCTAAACTCTCCCTTGCATTATATCCTCCAAGGAACAGACCAGTGTTGTATATGGACAGGATCTAATAACAAGGAAGTGTGAAACTGAAAATAAACATACAGAAAAGCATTCATCGGTATACAATACAAAATAGATCACTCAATCTAGAGTTACAGTTAGGATAAATAATCCTCTATTTTTCAGGAAACAAAGATAAGTATAAAACTAACATTTTATTTGCAGGAATAAAATGTAAGTTGTAACTAATCAGGTATAGCATTGAACACTCTATTTATGCTACCATCAAAAGTATAGCCTGAATGCCATCATTAAAATGTGCTGTCATACATGTTACTAAAATTATGCAAACTGTAGCAAATATGTAAAAAAATACTTCAAAATAAAGATTCTAGCAATGATGGATAATAGCTTTACTGACAGATATTGCCACTCAAAGGGGTAGAAACTAGGTGATGGCTAATGATGGAGCATGAATATTGTTGTGTTGTCACACCATTTTTTGTTGTCACAGAAAAGGAAGTAGCTGAAACTGCGGTACTTAACTATGCCGCTAAAAGGCAAAAGACTCAAGATAATGGAACTATGCCCCTAGTGGCAAAGAGGCTCTAAAAAGAAAGGAAACCGTTCCATTACAGTGTGTGATCCACAAAAGTAACGACTCACTATTAGGCCTTATCATGTCAGACTCTCCCGTTGTGTCTGTCAGTAAGGTATATCGATGATGCTCGATTCGCTAGCCACTCGCTGCACTGAGCAGACAAGAATAGTCCATAAACAGCTACAGCTTTAACCAATGAGTGAAAAGCCTTTCTGGTCACATGGCAGTGAACATGGTGGCCTTCCTGACTTGGGGATTCATGCTATTTGGCATAAAGTAGCTTATCCTTGCTTATTCTAAACTTATGAAACATTTTCTGTCTATTTCTGCTGTGTGTACATAAAAACACATCTAATAAATATTTATTCGCTTTCTTAAAATAGACATGCTGTTATTGGCCTGTCGAATTTCCTAGTGGTCCTTTAATGTAATATTTAGTTATTAATCTTTAGTTTTGTTTGTTTTTTTTTTTTTTTCGTATGTTGAACTTGCACTTGTTACATCCACCCATCCATTATCCAAACCGCTTATCCTGCTGTCAGGATCGCGGGGATGCTGGAGCCTATCCACCAGTCATTGGGCGGCAGGCGGGGAGACACCCTGGACATTTTACCATAATGTTTTTCATTTTTCATTTTCAAGCCTCTCAAGATGAAAACTCCACCTAAATTCTTCAATAAGAGTTGTTAACAGTGGCAAACTGTGGCCCTGGACCCTGGGTATTCAGTAGGACCACATGTGGCAATACAAAAATCAAACATTACAATAAAAAATAATAGCCAGAGCCCTGTCACATGGAAGTTCAGCATGTTAAAGGTTTCTTTGCCCTAAATGGCTTCACAACACACAAACGTGATTCTGGAAAATCTTATAATCCAGCTGCTAGTATACCCCCTCGGGTCAATCGTTTACCAGCACACTAAAATAATTTACAGATGCCTCATTGGAGCAGCAGACATCAGCAAAAGTTGCATAATTTCGAGATGAAGAAAAATAGAGAAAACCAGCCAATTAACTGAAAAAAAGCTGTGTACTAACCAAACGAATATCACTTGAAAACAAAGTCCATCCTGCGATCCTTTTTAACAAAGTGTGCAATAGCTGGTTCGTACAGTTTGTCCTTTGACTTCAGCTCCATAACAAGTTCTTTCTCAACTGAGATTAAAGCCAAGGCTGACAGACGACCCTATCCAGTGCTGTTTGTTGTGTACTTTTTCATCCTTTTCAGTGCTGAGAATGTTCTGTCCATGGAAGCTGTGGACACAGGGATGGTTAAGACCACGCAAGTAAGAAGGTGGAGTTGGGGCATACTTTTGGTCAGTTTCTTTTGCTGGAGAAAGTGGAGGAGATCAGAAGGGCTCCATCCTTCGAAGTCAGACATAGCATACATTACACATATCAGTCTTTAGAAGGGACATGTCGAAGTGGCACCCATAACTTTCCTCCAGACTGCAGAGAGCCATGTTGGGGAAGCTCTACATATATGCAGTAAACTGTTGTGGGTCTAGTAGTGCAAGAAACAAGAGTATCTCGTGGTCTTTGAACCTGTCGCTCACCTGTGTGTGCAGGTTGTCCATCATCCCACTGAGTAGTTGTTAGTAATGAGTGCACATGTCAGTCTGTGATCCAGCATGCCGCCCTCTGGGTACCCCAATCTCACCAACTGTTTCCTCATAGATGGCATGGAAGCTCACCTTATCCCTGTCAATGGTGTCACAAAAGTCACTAATCCTCTTCAGTCAAAACTGCATGTCCAACATTTGAGTCTGCAGAATGTCAAACAGTACATCCGAGTGTGCATAGATGGACTTGAAGGTAGCCAGAAGGAAACGGAACTCAAAGCTGGACATAAGGTTGACATACTCATCTGCACAGCAAACACTGTCAACACCAAAGTCCTCGTGATGATCTACAATGTGCTCAAACATCTCTTGTAGCTCTTCTGTCCTCTCGTACACTGTGTTGACCAAGCGAGATGTTGAGGTTACTCTGGGTAGTCGGCGCTGGTATATGTCATCCAATAATGTGGTGCGTTTAGGTGACCTTGAGAAAAACGCTGCCAGGCCACTGAGACGAGTAAAAAAATATTTTGCATTCTCTGACCTTTGCTGCAACTTGAGACATGACCAAATTCAGTGTGCGCATAGCAGTGAATGAACAATGCCTGTGGGATTGCTTCCTTTACCCTGGCCTGAACTCCATGTAGACTAGACGCAATCACTGTAGCTCCACCATAACACTGAGCAACTACTTTGAAGTGCATCTGACATCGTTAAGAAAGGCAAGAATACGAGCTGCATTAGCCTCCGCCCATTTGCCCACACTGACATCCTCAAATCTGAGAAATCTCTCCTTCACGCCACTGTCAGTGACGTAACATAACACAAGTGACATCTGTGTGCTATGTTACTCACGTTGGTTGTTTCATCAACCATGACCGCTACAAATGGTGTGTTCCTCACCTCATCTTTCATTACATCCCATAACACCTCGGCAGTGGCACTGATCAGGTCATTCTGGATTTTGCTTGACGTACCCGCAAATACCTTAGATATTGCCAGGTGGCATCTCAGCTCACTGTCATATTCAGCTAAGTAGTCCAACAGCTCCAAATAATTCCTTGTTCGCCGATTATCTGCTGTCATCGTGTCCTCTAAACGGTAGTCCCTGCTTCCCCCAAAAACACCACAGTGTGGATGAGCCGTTTCAAAATCTCCCTGTTCTGTCTCATGCAGAGATAAGCATCATTAGAAACTGAATTTGAATCATTTATATTTTAATTTGAATTGCTCA
Organism: Lampris incognitus; assembly: GCF_029633865.1. NCBI lineage: Eukaryota > Metazoa > Chordata > Actinopteri > Lampriformes > Lampridae > Lampris > Lampris incognitus. The sequence continues at coordinate 35,923,562 of NC_079218.1, forward strand.
ACTTGAATAATTGCATTAAAAACTGAATTTAAATCACACAATTCGAATTTGTATTGTTTAACATGAACAACTGTATTAAAAACTGAATAGCATAATTTGAAATTGAATTGATTAGTTTGTAACTGAATTCCAATAAACTTGAAACTGAATGCAATATCATGAAATTGAATTTATTTACTCTAAAACTATTTGATCCTCACTGAAAATAGAGTTGAATTTTCATTGAGGATGAGAATCAAGGCTGACTCCAGACATTTTGCGACTTTTTTTTTTCAAGGTGCGAAGGATTCTTTTCAGAGCACTATTAATGGGCGTTTGGAAAAAAATTATATATATATGTGTGTGTGTGTGTGTGTGTGTTTTGTTGCTTTTTTTTGCTGTCTGACTTTAACTGTTTTGGTCTGATTGTCAAATCACATGCTGGTGCGACAAACTGGAAGTTAGTTTGATGACATTTCTGTACATACTTACCTTCTGGCTGTGTGCAATGGTCTCTTTCCGCTGTTGCTCACTCAGCTACAGGTCATGTTTTCAGAGAAACAGTGGCACGCAGGTGTCCGGGGGTGGACTGATATTTCAGAGCTGCTTTAGTTAAGCAACTCAAATTATTAAATCCCGTGCTGGACCAGGGCCCCTTGTCGGGATTGAAAAGCAAGCAATCCCAGCAGTACAGCATGTTGGTGCCCAGGCTGCCTGTTAGCCACGGATAGCGACTGTAGCTGCTAGTTTGAAAATGCCTCTGGTAGCTCTTGGTAGCTTGCACCAACCCTGGCAAGGCGGGTGATGGTCGACCTTTCTGGATTATTTCTAGTTTTTCCTGAAAAGACAATCTAGAAAATGGAGTTTCTATTAATTCAACCACACGGTCTTCTTCACCAACTCCCGCCATGTCGCTGCTCTCTTAATCCTTCGTTGTAGTTCTGTCGTCTCTTTTTTTCCCTTGCTCACTCACTGACTACCTTCGCTGGTCGTTTATCGGATTGGTTGAGGCTACATCCAACGGGGTGTAGGCACGGAAGTAGACGCGATTGGTTGTTGGTTAGGGTTTAAACTCTTTTTAAATTTCCATTGTTAGCAAGCGTTAAAGTTAGCTATCGTTACAGTACGATCTGGCAATGTTACGGTCAGTTCAGAGCCCTAGAAAGAGAGAGTTACGTCAATGAGGAGTCAGGACGCGAGAGGGTCACATGGTTCATGTAGCCGCCGAATAGGTCCAAACAAAGCTTGGCGGGTCATTTAAATAAACCGCTTAGCCGCGATTTCTGGTAACCACTAACCAACATTTTCAGATTTTTACATTTATATATAGATATATTCCAACGTGACACATATTCTATGCGCATGTGTAGGAATTGACGAGCTTTCACGCTTTAAATTACATCGATAATTTGATTCAAACGCGCTTGTAAAATGGTTTTCATTAAAATGTCAGCTGTAGCTTCTTACCTGTAAATTAACCTTTGATTAAAGCGAGAAACATACCTTCGCCATAGAAATCCTATTAGCCCGGGTCGCACTGTTTGGAACTATCCGGGGCTCCCATGATCCGCCATTGCTGTTAAATAATTGGCCCATTGACGTTTACGGAGTTGACGTAACTCTCTCTTTCTAGGGCTCTGGGTCAGTTGTAAGCCAGCTAGCTAAATGTTTCAGTGCGAATCGTTTGTTTCCAGTCAGTGCGCTTCGAGGTTCCGCGCTGTCTATTGGCCGACGCAACAGCCAATCACGGCTACTTCCGTGCCTACACCCCGTTGGATCTATTATCAACCTATCAAATTCGCGAATACCCGGAAGATGTCGCGCTATTGTCCCGCCCACAGCTCAACAAAATATGATTGGCTAAGACAACTGTCAAAATTAAATTCATACCCGCACTGACTTGAATTATGGGGCGCCCGGGTAGCGTAGCAGTCTATTCTGTTGCCTACCAGCACGGAGGTCGGCCGTTCGAATCCCCGTGGGCGAATCCCCACCGGCATGGTCGGGCATCCCTACAGACACATTGGCCGTGTCTGCGGGGGGGAAGTCGGATGTGGGTATGTGTCCTGGTCGCTGCACTAGCACCTCCTCTGGTCGGTCGCGGCGTCCCCCGGATCGGCAGAGAGGGGGTGGAGCAACGACCGGGGCGGTTCAAAAAGAAAAAAGAAAAAGAGCGGGGTAATTGGCCAGATTTAATACGCCCATTTCACGCCGCGGCCATCTTGGATTAAAAAAAAAACAAGCGGTGGGAATTTAGCCACGCCCCTTCTTACTTCATTGAAAATACTGCTGGAAGCAACATGTCGTACTGCTGTGTACCATCCTAAATTCAACTGACACATTAAGATGCCATATGGCTAAATGTTTACTCCTCCTGCTATTATTGCTACAGACATTATGTACATGTAGGCCTACTGTATGCATTGAGGTGCAGAGGTTGCATGTACATTTAACGTTACTGTATGCATTGAGCTGCAGAGGTTGCACCATGTACAGCCAGTTAAATAATATTGGGGTGACCAGTTTCACTGTGACTAAAACATTAGAAGGGAGACAGAAGTTTGACGTTGAAAAATGTTTGCTCCTGTTTGTTGTCGCATTGGTGACTTAATAGCGGAAGAAGATGAAGAGGAACATGAAGAGGAACATGAGGTATACATATATTCACTAATCTTTCAATAGTGGATAGCTCTGTTCTGACACATCATCTTGATAACAGGAAAATGTGTGGATTTATATTGCTTCCCACATGTATGACATATCCTCATGTGTCCAGTGAGGTTTGGGTGACTCTACCTGATCATGACTACGACGTGAAGCCCCTTTCTGTGGAAGACCAGCTTGACGCAGTAAAGAAACGCATCGCTTTCCTGGAGGACGAAAATAAAAAGCTGAAAAGTGAGCGTTTTGGTCTAGAACACTTCCAGTGTGCGCCCAATCTGATCAGGTTTTACACTGGTTTTAAGGATTACCACACCCTCAAAGCACTCTTCCTAGCTTTACAGCCTACTGCAGAGTCCATGGTGCGATGGACTCAAATGCAAAGGAACAGCCATAACCTAGAACACATTTCTGTGTCTGGCTTCCATGCAGAGCATTTATCGCTGATTGATCAGTTTTTCCTATTCTTGTGTCGTGTGAGGCAGGATTTATTTGCTCTGGATTTATCTGTACGATTCAATGTGTCGCCGGCCACAGTCAGCAGGAACTGTACGACGTGGGCCAACTATTTGCTCTTTATGTTAGGGACCCTCCCAATACGGCCTAGTAGAGCAGCAATAGACGAGCTAATGCCACCAGTATTCAGGGAATTCTACCCAAACACAAGAGTGATACTAGACTGCACAGAGATCCGCATCGAGACAGCTAGTTCGAAGGTTTTGAACACCATGACATACTCCCATTATAAAAGTAACACTACACTGAAATCCCTAATTGGGATCACTCCCTCAGGGTCAGTTAGCCTGGTAAATAATCTATACACAGGATGTATTTCTGATAAGGAGATAACTAAGAGGTCAGGTGTTCAGGACCTCTTAGAGTCAGGTGATGAGATCATGGCCGATAAGGGCTTCCTTATCAAAGACCTGCTCGATGAAATAGATGTAAAACTTGTCATCCCTGCATTTTTAGGCCCAAGTGGACAGTTTAGCTGTGATGAGCTCACAGACACACAGAGTATTGCTGGCTTGAGAATACATGTCGAACGGTCAATAAGACGCATAAAGGAGTACCACATTTTTGATGGAGTCATACCCCTTTCACTAAGTGGAACAGTTAACCAACTGTGGACTGTGTGTGCTCTCCTAACAAATTTTCAGGGACCACTGTTTTAAACCTTTGTTAAATTCAGCTGACAAGAAAATAGTGCACACAAACCTTAGATAGATTGAAACATATTTAACTTCATTTCAGTACAGTCCCATTTTTTAGCCCACACCTTGAGATGAGCAATCACTATCTTAGTTTAGTAAACAATTGATGATTTGAGTTGGTAGCGAGTTCCAGTTTATTGCTACAACAGAATGACAGTTGACCGAACATATTTTAGTTTAAAATGAACCAACAGTTTAACTAAAGTTAAAGGACAAAGAATGAAAATATTGTAGATGGGACAATCTAATGTATAAATATTGAATGTACAGTATAAAAATGAAATGTATCTTATTTTTTTATTTTATTGTGATTAAACAGCTTCTTTGAATACAGCCCTGTGTGTGTGTCTCTCCTCACTGGCACAGGAGAGGCAGAAAGTACTCGAAAAAGAAAAGATCCAGCTTAGTTTTCATATTGTGGTAAATGACGGTAGGTGCTCGAGGTTGGTAGTCCAAACCATGTTTGCTGCTGGCCCCGGCTGCATTGAGTCCCGAATGAGTAAGAAGGGAGCGTGGCTAAATTCCTACCACTTGGGTTTTTTAAAAATCCAAGATGGCCGCGGCGTGAAATGGGCGTATTGGAGAGGAAAAAAAAGGGGGGGGTTAAAAAAAAAAGTAAGAATCATAGAGCGAAAAAAAATAGAGCGACGGTGTATTAAAAAAATTGACCTGAATTACACAGGCATTCGGTTACAGCTACCGAAGGTCCTGGCACAGGGAGCTGCTGATTCACCCAGATACTATCGGAATTGTGATTGGTCCATTTCCGTTCCATTATATTAACCCACTGTTTGCCAAGACATATCAAGTCCATGTTAAAAACGATGATCTAGAAATGATTGCTATTATTTCACTGAATAAAAATAATTAAAAATATTTACTAGGAGTACAAAAATTATTTCAATGTTTTTTCTTGGGTATTCACTGAATACCTTGAAGGCCCAGAGGGTTCCCCTCTGGAACTTGTTAATTCTTCTGTAAGGAGAGTTTCTATTGGCTGCCCAAAACGTTACTAATTAGCACTGGACAAGGCCATTAGCCAATTTGTATACTAATCTGTATAGGATGTTAGAAAAAGGTCACGGTCACTTTTCGCCTGTCTCCACTCACTCACATTTATAAAAAAGGTAAAAAAGGGGTGTAGATTAAGAGGACAATCGTGATGATATGAGTTAGACTCAAGGGGAAAGTGTTGTAATGATAATGATAATAATGGATTACGTTTTTATAGTGCTTTATCTTGACACTCAAAGCGTTTCAGTGAAGAAGAAAAAAAAGGGGGGGTTTCACCTCAACCACCACCAACGTACCCACCTGGATGATAAAATGTAGCCATTTTTGCACCAGGAAGCTTACCACACATCAGCTTGAGGTGGAGAGGGAGGAATCATTGAGTGAATTACATGGGGGATGAATAGGTTCCCAGATGGAGAGAGCCAGGTTGGGAATTTTTGCCAGGACACCAGGGGACCCCCTATTCTTTGCAATAAGTGCCATGGCATCTTCTTTAATGACCACAGTGAGTCAGGACCTCGGTTTAACACCTCATCCGAAGGACGAGATGTTAAACCATAATAAAACAACTCACCCCAGCTTCTCACATGCCTACCCAGATAGTTTAGTTGGCTAGCACCACCATGTCATAAAACATCATCAGATTTTCACACAAGTACTAAAAGTAGATAAAGAGAACCAAATTAAACAAATGAGACAAAAATATTATACTTGGTCATACATTTAGGAAAATATTCTCTTTTGAGGAGTTAAGTCACCAAGGGTATCTGAAAGGTAGCAAAATATAGCGACAAAAATCCCCACACACTTAGAGAAGGACTATAGTTCACATTATGTGAATAGGTGACAACAGCGTCAGGCAATACAGCAACAAAACAAGAGTTACACAAACAGTAAAGACAGACAGGCAAAGCAAAAATGCAGCTGCAAGAGAGCAAACATATGAATGGGACAACAGAAATAGCAGCATATGTCAGTGAGATTGTCCATAATAGAGTTATTTTATATATATATATATATATATATATATATATATATATATATATATATATATATAAAGAGTAAGTTGAAAGCTAACTTGAGAATAAAACTATCCAGTTAGGGTTTTTTGCAGATTGTTTCAGTCTCTGACTGCAACAGACCCAAATGATGACTGAATACAGTATTTCTTTTGGGAACTTTCAACAGAATATGGTGGGCAGAACAGGTCTTGTAGGCAGATGTAGTTTGCAACAAGTGACACGTTTTTTTTGGGGGGGGGTAGACCAAGGATGATTTCGTAGATAAGCCTGATTTAAAGAATATTATGACGGGTGTGTAAGTACGGTCGTTTGACAGAGTAGTAAAGACTGCAGTGTTGTGTTTTGAAAGGGGTATTTGTAGCAAACCAGATAGCAGAGGGATAGAGAACACTAAGCTTCTGGGGTGCACTCCTGCACGCTGACCTGTATATAATGTCCCCATAGTCCAAAATGGGAATGATGGCCATTTGAACAAGAGTTTGTTTAGCATCCATCAAAGAGCTTGAGACTTGGCCCGCCACAGTAGACAAGTCTGGCCTACCTGGCAGGTTCAAGGCTTGGATTTACCAACATGGCATCTCACCTCGTAACGTGGCATCTCACAACGTAACCCTGTTGACAGTCCTTGGAGAGGAAGATCAGTAAGCAACTCCACAGATGGCTGGGTTTGCCATGCAGCCTTAGCAGTGCAGTTCTGTATGGGAGGGGCAACAAACTCCAGCTTCCTATCAGCAGCCTCGATGAGGAGTTCAGGGTTTCTCACACAAGAGAGGCACTGCTCTATTAGGACTCCAACGACGCTAGAGTGGCATCAGCAGGCATTATGGTGTGGACAGAAAGGAATTGGAGAGCCCAGCAAGGCCTAGAGATAGCAAAGTATTGGCTAAAACATATGGCTTTCGTGGGTGCGATGGCACATGGATGAGCATAGCTGGGAGCCATGCTAATCCCCTTGTTATGATAAGGTACATAGCAAGGACAGATGCCATGAAGTCCTGGAGAAGGTGCAAGCAGGTGTCGAGAAGGAATAGACCAGCAGTAATCTAGCAAACATGCCCATGCAGGCCCACTATGGGTAGGTGTGGGTTTACTGTGGGGCAATGTGGGCAGGGGCAAACCCACACTAATCCCACATGGGCCCCATGTGGTTAGCCCATGCGGGGCCCACAGTAGTTTTGCCCTTTGAGACCCCTAAGTGGGCTTATTGTGGGCAAGCCCAACTGTGCTCTTGCCCACAGTAAGCCCACATGGGCCTCCTGTGGAAAAGCCCATGCGGGGCCCACAGCAGTTTTGACCTTTGAGGTCAACCCCCTGTTGACAGTACAGTTAAAACCTTTTAAGATTACAACTGCTTTAGGGTAAGCAGTACTCAAACTTTTTATTTACCATCCATGCCCAATGCCGCATACTATAGTCAGACCTCTGTAAAAATGACAGTAAAATGTAAACAAGTTGTACAAGGTATAACCAGTCCATCCCATACTTAACTAAAACTGCCCATCCAACAAGACAAGTACCGTCTCAACTTTTTGGTTTGTCGCAGTTGTTTCATATTATAGTTAAGAGAAAGAACACTATTTTTTTTGTTAATTTTTTGTCCCTTAAATGTTCCCATAGAGCAGCTCATGCTGTTTTCTTTAAACAACTTAACTACAGATTAACTATTACTCATAACTTTACAATTTTAATAATTTTGAACCATCAGAAATATAGCAAACATACACACACAGCAGCTTATTGTAGTCTCATATAGTCTGCAATACATCTGACATGTTGTGTATGTGTGCAGTAATAAACTTGACACACTCCATCACTCTAGCAGTACACAAGTAAATATAGCCTATAGCCCTGGTTCAGTTTGGCCTTGGTCACGAGGTGGTGCCAATCCTCATTACTTTAAATACTCCAAGAAGTTGGATTTGGGTAGTTTAATTTGAATGTTGCCCCGCCTGAGTCCACGGAACAATCAAAGTGTCAGTTAACATAAATAAAAAAACACAGTCACATACAGATAATTTTGGCTTTACTTGCCCAGGTTTCGAGATATCTCTGTTCAAGATTTGCCTCTACCCCAACAGGTGAAAGGAATCCCAGGCTAGATTAAATGCCCCACCTGTGGCTAACTCATATTGTGCAATTACATTTCAATTGTTGTTTTCTTCAGATGCTGTGACAAAAAGCAGCCAGGCCACAGCATCTGAGATGGAAGCTGCCATCAAAATGTGGCTCAGAAATGCCAGGGATTGAGATGGAGGAAGGAGCAAAAAATAAATAGTTTAATGTTTGAGGGTTTTTTTTAGATTTAAAGTTCTTATTGTGTTCAAATGTCGTTCTATGTTTGTTGTTCTGTTTTATAAAAGCATTTAATTTGGTATATAGTTTTGTTTTTCAATTCCAATTGTTTCCAATTTTCAATAAATTCTTTCTTTGTATAATTTATATTTTCTTCATTTTTTTGTTTGAGCTGGCTGTCAATAAATGTCACTAGCATACCAGGTACACATGGGGCACTATGGGCCCGTGTGGGACAACTGATCCCTGCCCAAAGGGATCAGTGGGCATACTATGGGCATGCTGCGGGCCCACAATGGGCCCCACTGAGGGCCCACTCTGCTTAGTGTGGGCAGCCCACACGTGCCCAGCATTTCATGCCGGTAACGGGGCCCACAGTGGGTGGGCCCTCTGTTCCCGCCCACAGTGGCCCACGTGGGCCCCAAAGAGGCATGTTTGCTGGGATGGTGGGCATACTGCAGCAGGAAGAATGGATAAGGTAGGAGGGTGCGCTGGAGATTAATCTATCTTGAATAGTTACCTGGCAGGCAGATCCCCAGTGGATCAAGTTAATGGATCAAGTTGTGTATGATGTTCTACCTAGCCCAGAAAATCTCCATGTCTGGGGCAAGATTGATTCCCCATCATGTCCTCTGTGCCCTGGAAAAGGGTCACTCGAGCTAATCTTCAGCAGCTGCCCAATAACGCTGGGGGAGGGCCGCTATGACTGGCAACACGACCAGGTGCTGGACATTTGCAGATGCCATCTCTAAAGCCATGGCCAACAACAAGCAAGCCCGTGGCCAGACGATTATCGCCTTTCTTAGGGCTGGTGAGCAGCCTCAGACACAAGCTAGATCAGCAGCCGGTCTCTCCATCTCTGCATCAGATGGGGAGCTGCGAGTTGACTTGGGGGGGGGGGGGCAGCTCAGGTTGCTAGACCATGTTGAGGCCAGATGTGGTGCTATCATCAGCCTCTTCAAAGCAGGTGCTCCTTTTAGAGCTGACAATTCCCTGGGAGGACCAGAAAGAAGAGGTAAATGAACAGAAGGGGTCCAAGTACCAGGAGCTGGTGGATCAGTGCTGGAGGAGAGGCTGGAAGATGCTATTTGAGCCCATTGAAGTGGGATGTAGAGGCTTTCTGGACACTAATTGTGCAATGTCTACACTCTACTTGGCATTAGTGGGGCTGTGAAAAGGAAAGTCGTGAAGTACACAATGGAGGCTGCAGAGAGGTCCTCCGGATGGCTTTGGATCATGATGAGTGACACAAGTCAGGGCCAGGCTTGGGACACAAGCCAGGGCCTGATCAACCCCTGCTGGGTTGCCTGACCGAATCTGTATGATGATGAAACACCCGAGGACCTCAGGAAACATCACCAATGATGTGTCCCAGTGCATCCTAGGATGTATCTTCGAATCAAGCAGAGGGAGTGAAGGTGGAGTGCATTTGAACTTAGACTCTTACCTGTTATGGTGTGAGAAGGACAGAGTGCTGTCTAGCCAGATACCCAAGTTTATAGTCGGTGACCTGGTCTATGATAACCCTGTCAAGGGTTGGGCTGGAAGGGGCACATAATCTTGCTTACTGAATCACACGACCTTGGTCTTTGTGGTGTTGAGCAGGAGGTTTAGGGTGGAGAAGGCCCGTTGGACCATAAGGAAGCTATCCTGAAGTGATTTGAGTACTAAATCTGGGGATGGACCGACAACATAAAGGACTATGTCATCAGCATAAAGGTGGATAGATGAGTCTCCAACAGAACAAGCAATGTTATTTAGTATATATAGAAAATAGTGTGGGGCCTAGGATCGAACCTTGGGGTACACCCTTGGTGATAAGAATGACCTGAGAGAGGAGTTGTTCTGATTTAACACACTGCACCCTATCTGTGGGGTAGTTATAGAACTATGCCAGCTAATGACAAGAATCTCCAAATCTGCAAAGCCTACTAACAATTATAGAATGAGTGAATGTGTCAAAGACCTTGGCTAAATCATTAAGGATTGACACACAATATTGTTTAGACTCTAAAGTAGAAGTAATATCATTATGGACTTTGAGGGTTGCAGTGACACAGCCATAACCAGGTTGGAAACCAGATTGAACAATACTCAAAATATTATAAATGTGCAGATAATTAGTAAGTTGCTTATTTACAAGTTATTTCAACACATTTGATAAACAAGGCAGTTTAGAGATGGGCCTGGTCTCCTCCCTTGAATAGGGGATGTACGACAGCTCCTTTCCATGTGCATGGAGTTTCAGCAGTGTGGAGGGACAGGTTAAAAAGATCTGCAGTGGGATCTGCAATGATGGGGGCCACAATCTCAGAATAAAGGATCCTATCCATCGGACCCAGCTGTTTTTTGTTTTGTTTTTTTAGGGTCCAGCCTAAGCAGCTCATCCAAGACCTCACCCTGCGAGACAGCTTGTAGAGTGAGGCTATATAAGGGGGCAGGGGGGAGGGATAGGGTGAGATGTATCAGGGGAGTTGGGGGGTGGGCTTAAGGGAGAATAACTATCTATTGGCCAGGCAAGGGGGGTTAGCACTCATAAATAAAACTAGACTTTATGAAATGCTGATTAAAAATGTCGGCCATACGCACCTTATCATCAATGTCATCAATTTTAAGTGACAAGAGCAGCTGAGTAGAAGGTTTATTTGTCAGCTTGCTCACCATTTTCCCGAATATTTTTGGGTCAGAGCAACAGAGGGGGAATTGTTCTTTGAAATAGCCAGCTTTAGCCTTCCTAACAGCTTGTGTGGCCTTATTTCTAATTTGCCTAAAGGCCATGCAGTCTGTAGGGGATCTAGATAGCCACGCCTTATGCCAGGCAGCATTTATTTATTTATTTATTTATTTTGGGAAGTAGCACTACAACAGTCAAACCAGGGACTGACTGAGTCGATTTTTTTTTATTCTAATTTTTTTGACAGGGGCATGTATGTTAACAATGACACTAAATAGGTCACACACAAAAAAGGCATAATTCCAGAGACCAGGCTGACTCTAAACCATTCCACATTGGCCAGATCCTGTAAAAAAGGCTTGAGTGTTGACTTTCTTTTTTTTTTTTAGGATTCGTTGATGAATGATCCGAACATGCTGTTTAGCAGAGCAGTTAATCTGAACACAAGCAATAAAACAGTGATTGCTAATATCATTGCAGAACACACCAGACTGGTACGTATGGGGGGGGGGATTTGTGAAGATAATATCAATCAATGTGGCCTTTTCAGGGTTTTTGGGGCCATACCTAGTAGGAAGAGATATGATTTGATGGAGAGTTAGGGAGTCGAATTGTTGTAGTACTTTGTCAGAGGGCTTAAGCATATCCCAGTTGAGGTCAACTAATAGGACAAGCTCTGATCAGTTCAGTTCTACACTACAATAATCCAGTCAGTCCTCTGTACATCCATCACTGTCTGGTTTGGATCAGCCACCAAACAGGACAGGGACAGAATACAATGGACAGTTAAGTCTGCAGAGAAAATGATTGGTGCCAACCTGCTCTCCATTCAGGACATATACACCTCTAGACTCAGGAAATGGGCAGGCAACATCACTGCATACCCATCACACACTGGTCACAACCTGTTCCAACTCCTCCCCTCTGGTAGGTGCTACAGCGTACTGTACCCCAAAACAACCAGATATAATAACAGTATCTTTCTGTGGGCTGTCACTCAAATGAACACAACACTGTCAATAAATCCAACCATTTTGTATATACTGTGCTGTACATTGTATGTATACTGGTATGTTCTGTCATGTCCATCCACCTCTGGTGTGTATGTAAGTAACATGCTAACATTTATTTCAGCATCTCTGATATATTCTCTGCACAATTGCACTTTATCACTCCTTATTTCACCTGTATAAGTGAATCCTTGTGTATATATCTGAATATCGTTGTGTTGTAGCATTGTTATTCTGTGTTAAGTACACTGAGAGAGCCACAAAACCAGAGGCAAATTCCATATATGTGCAAACCTACATGGCCAATAAGCATGATTCTAGTAAAGGGGGCCAGGGCACTGCTTAAGACTGCTAGGGTACGATCTGGTCCTGGTGAGGGCCGATAACAACCAGCCACTGACAATGAGTAGCTATTTGTTAACTTGATGTTAAGAACTCATAAGTCAAACTATTGATTTCGTTTGGACAGAATAGTACTGAAGGTGTTCTTGGGTAAAAGAAATCCCCCCCACACACACCTTTAGAAGACCTATCCTGCCTAAACATATTATGACCTAGCGGGAGTACTTCGGGGTAGGAAATTTATTTTCTTAACCATGTGTCAGTTATGACTAGTACCTCAGGATTGAAACCATGAACCCAGAAAGATGGCTTGGGATTTTCAGGAAGAGACAGCTTGCACAGCAGCAAAAAAAGTTCCCCAAGAGTCAGAGTTTAGATGATGGTGAAAACATCCACAGAGAGCCGCTGTATGTGGAGGAAAACCTGGTCCAGGATAGGAACACTGACCACTCAGGCCGCCCGGAACAATGGGGCACAGCGGGAGGAACCACTGTGGGAGCAAGCACAGAACAGCCATGTTCACTACGTTCACCTGCTCATTGTTTTAGAGGTGTTTCAGCATGTTCACCCATAAAAGAGCTTCTTTCTTGATTTTGTGATTGTCGAACAATTGAATCAAGTCCTCAGTGGCTTAAAACTTTATCATTGCTGTCCTGATTGTCCTGATTTGGTTCTTAATTTTTTCCAGTCTTGAAAAACGCTCTCTCCTTCAGTCACACACATCTTTATTTAAAGCATCAATGTTTCAGCACAAAGTCTTTATCAGGATGTCATTACATAATGCCACTTCCTATAAAGATTAATTGGAGCTATTGAATCAATTTCTATTGCAATGCAGATAACAATAAATTACATTTTACAGGCTGGTAATGTTGAACAATAACTACCAGTTTAGATATTTAGAGACATGATTTCTGCAGTCAGCAACTGAAGCCTATAACAAAAAGATATATATTCACATCATCATTTGAGTAAAAGTTACCGCTGAGCTGGTCAATTACAATTAACCTGCGTGGGTTTCCTCCGGGTGCTCTGGTTTCCTCCCAAAGACGTGTAGGTCAGGTGAATCGGCATTACTAGATTGTCCCTAGGTATGAATGTGTGTGTGTGTGTGTGTGTGTGTGTGTGTGTGGGCCCTGTGTGATGGCCTAGCGGCCTGTCCAGGGTGTCTCCCCGCCTGCTGTCCAGTGACTGCTGGGATAGGCTCCAGCATCCCCGTGACCCTGAGAGCAGGATAAGCGGTTCGGATAATGGATGGATGGAAGGACATCAAGTATAGTCAAGTCAATTTTATTGGTATAGCCCAATATCACAAATTATACAAAGTTGCCTCAGGGGGCTTTACAGCAATACAACATCCTGTTCTTAGACCCTCACATCAGATAAGGAACAACAATTAAAAAAAATTTTTTTAAAAAAAGACTTAAACAGGGAAAAAATGGAAATAAACCTCAGGGAGAGCAACAGAGGAAGTACCTCTCTCCAAAGACAGACAGATGTGCAGTGGGTGTTGTGTGTACAGTATAAAACACAATTTACAAAATGCAATATTATAAGGCGATAAAAGATTTATTATAGAATTATAAGATATATGATAAACATGATACGGAGAACGCCAAGCAGCACCCAGATTCTACGGGAACAGCCTATATCTGAGCCACGTGACCACCATCACCGTGTAGACCTGACAGGACGACAGACTACACATGCCAACAGGGCAGACTCACATCACACCATTCACGTATACAGGAGAAGACATAAAGATACATTATCCAGAGAGAGAAAGGCATGAGAGAGAAGGGAACAGTTTGCAATAATCAATAATCTATACTCTATAATCTTGTCAGCAGAACAGAGCTTGGTGAATGCATTGAGACAGAAAACGACCCATCATGTAGCAAAGGTGGTGAAGTATTAAATTTAAAGCCAACTAATTGTAGGTTAAGGCAAAAGATGAGTTTTAAGTTTGGATTTAAAGGACTCAACAGACTCTGATTGTCTGATGGCAGCAGGGAGGTTATTCCATGAGAACGGGGCCCGATAGGAAAAGGCCCTGCTGCCACCAGCTGACTTCTTTTTAACGTTGGGTACACACAGGAGCCCTGTATTTTGAGAGCAAAGAGCTCGAGACGGAATGTGCGGTTTAAAGAGATCAGACAGGTATGATGGGAAAAGCCCATTTAGGATTTTATGTCAGCAGAGGCACTTTGAAGTCTGATCTAACATGGATAGGAAGCCAATGAGGGGAGGCAAGAATTGGTGTAATATGATGAAATTTTCTAATTTTAGCGGCAGCTTTCTGAACCATCTGAAGACTTTTAGTACCAGCATGTGGCAGACCTGAAAACAGATCATTACAGTAATCAAGTCTGGATGAAACAAATGCATGTATTAGTCTCTGCGTAAGCCATGGACAGAAAAGACTGAATTTTAGCTATGTTACGTAAGTGAGACGCTCAATTAAATGCCTGAAAGATCAACAACCTGGCTGTCGGTTGACCAGATGGATCTCTGACATGTCAGGAATTTTGGTTGAGTGTCTTGCAATTTGAGAGGTATCGAAATCTGATCTCCCACAATTCTATGCGAAGCTACCTGGGTGCACTTGCGGAAGCCAATAACAACATGGTGCAGACGAGAGAGTGCGTACAGTGGATGGAGACCAGATAGATCGAGCTCTGGCAAAAGTAGCATATCATATTACCTTAAATGGGGTTTTTGCCGTGGTGGTAAAATCTGATCTTGACTGCAACCTCTACCTTTCTCCTAGCCTTCTTTGCAAACACGTCTTAAAATGTAAACTAAAACGTCCGCATTTTGGGGGATGCGGCCATTTTGTTTGAATGAAAATTTATGGAATTGTCAATGGACAAAACTGTTAAGAGTTTTCCGTGTAACGTTTCAGTGTGGACACCCCCACCGTGGCGTGTCGATTGAACAATGCAGTGTGAGCATAGACATCGTAGGCTTTGGGCGCCCGGGTAGCGTAGCGGTTTATTCCATTGCCTACCACCACGGGATCGCCGGGTCGAATCCCCGTATTACCCACGGCTTGGTCGGGCGTCCCTACAGACACAATTGGCCGTGTCTGCGGGTGGGAAGCCAGTTGTGGGTATTTGTCCTTGGTCGCTGCACTAGCGCCTCCTCTGGCCAATCGGGGCGCCCCCCGGATCGGCAGGGAGGGGGTGGAGCAGCGACCGGGACGGCTCAGAAAGCGCGGGGTAATTGGTCAGATACAATTGGGGAGCAAAAGGAGGAAAATTGAAGAAAAAAAAGACATTGTAGGCTTTAGCCATGCAGAGCGGAAGTATGAGTTGATGCAACGTACAACATTACTTAAATTGCACAGTTTCTGCTCAGCTTTGTACACCAAATGTGCATGAGCATGGTTGCTGTGAGCACAAGTCCGTCTGTTGTGTGTCCAGGCTTGTCTCTTATCCTCTCTTTTCAGGATTGGTTCTTGTGTTTCTTAGGGCGGTATGGTGATCGGAAGGATGAGGCTCCTGCCTACGCCATACACCCTCCCAGGGGTGGGCAATCCTATCCAGAAAGGGCCGGTGTGGGTGCAGGACTTTGTTCCAACCGAGCAGTTACACACATGTGTCTTCTAATCAAGTTCCTCAGCAAAGACTCTACTGGTTGATTAGTGGGATCAGGTGTGTAACAGCTTGGTTGGAACAAAAATCTGCACCCACACCAGCACTTTCTGGATAAGATTGCCCACCCCTGCGTCTATTCTCACTGACCCGGACCCTGGCCTCCACGGAGACTTGTTTGCCTTTTGTTTTTGTCTGTCTCTTCACCGCTTGTAAAAGCTCCGGTTACACATCATTGTCACCCTGCACTTTCTTTCTGTTGGTGTGAGTGATGTGCCTCCATCTGCCTGATATGTGTGCATAAGACCTCTATTTTTTATGTTTTATTTTTTATCTTTATTTTTATTTTTTTGTATGAGGGCTCTGTGGTACTGTGTTGGTGATGCTTTGTGGGACAGTTCTGTTCTCTGGTGATGTTTGGGGAGGATGCTTCATGTAGCGTGTTCTTGCAGTGCTGCACCAGAGTCCACACTTCTTCTTTTTTTTTTCTCGCTCGATTGTTAGCATTCAAAATTTTCTTAGATGCTTTATTTTTAAATCTGTTACCTCATTGTCTACCTTGCCCACCCAGAAGCTATTGCACACTTATCCATCTGGAAGGATCCATCTCCTCCAATTATCTTCCTGAGCTATCTGCCTGTTTTTTTTTCCCAGAATTTATTTTTCTGTGGCGTTTTTTTTTCTTGTCCAAATTAAGGTTGTAAGGTTAGATTGTGTCGTCCACTGTTGTCTACTTTTTGCTACCCATTGTCCATTGTTTGCCTGCAAATCCTTGAGAGACCGCAAGCGTGATTTCTAAACAAATGAACTGACTAAACTGACTGGAAAGATGAAAAAGGAGGATGCAAACTGGATAGCTAGATAGTTAGCCAGCAAGAGAGAGTGAGAGAGAGAGAGAGAGAGAGAGAGAGAGAGAGAGAGAGAGAGAGAGAGAGGGGGAGAGAGCTAGAGAGACCTTGAAGGGAAAACAGATGACCAGGATGTTAAAACTAACTGTCAAACACTGAAGCAAAACCTGAGACCTTGAGGTCCTGCCCCCTGCAGATGTAGTTGAAAGCAGCATTACTCAAATAGATGGTAGGAAGAAAGCTCAGAGGATAGAAGGCATGACTGTGTGCCAACAAAAAAGAAAGAAAATATATTATTGTTTAGTAATCTGTTTGTTTCAGTTAGTATATGATAAAGTATATTACAATAATGCAACATCCAATATCCTGTCCTGAATATTAATCACTCCCTAAGGGAATAGCTGGAGATATTCCTTTAACAGCAATGATCAAAAGCTTCCAGGTGAATGTAACCAGTCTGCCACTATGGCTAGGTCCATGCTTCCACACAGCAGTCAAGTTTTACTGATCATTAAAAAAAACAAACAAACAAACAAACAAATGACTCGTTAAAGTCTCAAAGAAAAACACAAACAAAAACAAAACAAAGACCATAAGGCAATTGTATAAAAATGGTAAGAGTCTAAGAGCCAGATCTACGTGATAAGAGATGTGCAAATAAGCGTCATCTTGGAAACAAATGCCATGCGTGGGGGTGGCCAATGTTCCTGATTACCTTCTGAGACTAGCCTGATAATCTAACATGGTGTGCATGTAAATGAAAAACGAGCACCCACTACGGTGCAGACACAATGCAGAATGAGGACCCCTACAAATATTACTTTCAAGAGCAAAGGATGTGAATGGTTTGTTCATTATCCTGAACAAAAATCCAGCTTCAGATAGCACCAAGATAATACCATAGCTTCATGATGACACCAAGTGTAAATGGAGTCTTAGCCAAAAAGTTTGTCCACTTCTGTTTCATCTGTTCAACCAATCAACCAACTAATCAACAAACTATTCAAATAGCATATTCAATTCATGGATATTCAGTGGAAAATGCTTTACAGAGGAATGAGTAAAATTATTTTAAAAAGTACATAGAATAGAGAGGAGTGTATGAATATACACATGCAATGTTTTTTCAAGCCACTTTTTTGACATTGTACAGTTACAACAAAATGTATTATCAACATTTAACCCGTTCTTTTTTCTTTTTCTTTTTTTTAAGGTATACGAGCAGAGGCCAGCTGCAGCTGCAGCACCTGGGGACCACCTCCAGTTCTTCTTTCCACCGCCTTGCTCAGGGACACAGGCAGGAGTATTAACCCTAACACGCATGTCTTTTTGATAGTGGGAAGAAACCGGAGCACCCGGAGAAAACCCACACAGACACGGGGAGAACATGCAAACTCCACACAGAAAGGACATGGGACAGCCTCGGGTTCGAACCCAGGACCTTCTTGCTTTGAGGCAACAGTGCTAACCACTGGGCCACCATGCCGCACCCAGGATACACATGGGATAAGACCATGTATGTATCCTGTATGTACCATGTGTATATCCAGTGGGATTACAAATTCTGCCTAGGATTAAGGGTCAACAGTAGGTTATGTATGTATGTGTGTGTGTATGTATGTATGTATGTATGTATGTATGTATGTATGTATGTATGTATGTATGTATGTATGTATGTATGTATGTATGTGTGTGTGTGTGTGTGTGTGTGTGTGCGTGTGTTTGTGTGTGTGTGTGTGTGTATGTATGTGAGTACATCTATGGGCAGTGCTGGGAGAGGACAGTGACCCAGGGTGTGGGTGATGGGGAAAGAGTTGTAGATGTGGTTTACCCCCATTGGATAAGTTCAAGGGCAAATTTATTTAAAATGCAGTTAGGAGCTATCACAGAGAGGTCTCAATGCACGTTATACATCTTAATAAAATAAATACAAATGAAAAACAGGATAGCATAATCACAGAGAACATGAGACATAATACAAAATAGCTAGCAAGTAAAAAGAAATAGTTACAACATTGTCAAGTGATTGTAGTTAAATTAAACCAACTGGAAAATTAAGGAATGCCAAATGATGTGGAAATGATGGGAAGTTTATAGAATTTGCGTCTTCCTCCAAAGCTAAAATTGAAAACATATGATGTGATACTACCATCACCAGTTTTACACCACATGAAGGCATTTTACATTGCTTTCTTATTACTCAGCAAAGTTTGTTTAGCAGCGTTGTTAATGGACTTGTGTCCTCTACCGGTCTTTTCGGCCATGGAGTTCCTTTCTTAAAATGGTTTCTGTGGTTGTTTTAAGGAGCGCCAATTACCCCATTCAATATTCCTGCAGAAGTTGAACCACTCTTAAATAAAAGCAGTTCAGACCCCCCCAGTCTTAACAATGTTAGTTCAACACCCAGTCATCCTTTCTCAGCAAAAGCCTCATGTATATATATATATATATATATATATATATATATATATATATATATATATATACACACACACACACACCTAATACAAGGATAGTAAAAACACAAGATGTATTCAGATGTGAGGCTGCACCCTAGATGACGACACTATTTGTTGCTCTATGGCAGGGGTCAGGAACCTTTTTGACTGGGAGAGCCATAAAAGCCAAATATTTCTAAATATATTTCATTGAGAGCCATATAGTATTTTTAACGTATAATAAATGAAATATGTCTTACTTTTAATGCGACTTCTGGTGCTGCATGGCGTATCGAAGTGCCGCTTTATATGTGACCGTTTCATCGATGCAATGTTATCATTGCATATGAGACATACGGCAGATCCTGCTCTCTCCACAAATGCAGATTCCTCTGCGCACGCAGCCTGGAATGCACGGTAACCACCGTCTTTTTTTCTTTTCGCCCTCTTTTCCCTTACAAGGGTTGAAGCGGATAAACTAGTTGGCTATCTGATCAAATTGATTTCTTCACCTTTACAATGACCCGGACATGCTCGCGAGCCATTGGTTCCCGACCCGACCCACGGGTGACCCGTGACCCGTGACCCGTGAAATTTATCTTCAAAACTAATTTGTTTACTTTAAAATGACACAGTATTATTAAGAAATATCACAAGTATTTTAAAATCAGTTCCAAACTGATTTTTTTTTTCAACTCAAAATTGTCTGGGAGCCATATGCCGTCACCGGAAGCGCCATATATGGCTCGCGAGCCATAGGTTCCCGACCGCTGCTCTATGGTGTCCCTTGGCAAGATTGTCTGTTGTTCAGTGGCACAGCATAGCTGAGACGGCCGCAGAAGAATCCTGTTGCTTTTTGCCAGAACTGCTGCCGAGCTGATAAACAGAGCTGCCGGTTGCCAGAACCGCTGCCGAGTTGACTGAGTGGAGCTGCCATGGTTTACCTTTCCGGGTACTGACAGCTGGGTAGACTGTGCCCGGGGATTTGAATTCAGAGTTACCTTCTCCTAGCCTTTGCCAAAAGAGGCATCAACCTACATGGCAGCAGGTGGATTTGAAATCAGAGTTCCCTTCTCCTGTCCCAATGTGTTGGCTGGACTGGGCATCATGGGAAGTACCATACAGGCATGCGGGAGGACCAGATCTATCAGTAGGGATGTTGTACTTAGCCAAAGGGCCGAGGTAAGGTGATACCCCTCTACAGCCTGCGGTTGCAGTTTAGCGTCTTACCCAGGACAAAACCAAAAAAACAAAACAAAACAAAACAAAAATCAAGGAAAACCATCAATCCTTGGTAAATAGATACACAAACAACTAGATTATGTTTTTATGGCCTTCTTGAAAAGTTCTAGGCTGGTTTTAGATGCAGTAGCACCTGCTCTTATAAGAGTAGCACATAACCTATTGTCTGTTCTTCTATTACTAGTTCTAATTTCTAAGTTAAGTCCAGTTACAATTACAAGTTACAATTACACAGAAAATTAAACAATTTAAATAGATGAACAATTTTTTTTTTAATTTTCCCATTTACCATCAATTTTCACATAAGATTTTTATATGGCACATTCCTGTTTGCAAAACGGATTCCAAAGTATCATGTCATGCCAATAGCAGCACAAAAACACAAACAGTAATACAGACCCATAAGTTTGAAGTAGAGGCCTATCCCTGATATGAAACATTAGTTGTGCACTATGTTAACCAAGGACCTGCCATGTCATCACCTCAGGCTTGGAATTTAGGTGTGGATCTATATTGTGAGCCATCACGAGTATGTAACTGTTCTAGATACCATCCTTTCTATTCCCTGCTGTTTCCGTTTTGGCTCTGCCTTGACATCTCCGGTTCTCTGCCCTAGCACGCGCCTCTGATCCTCCCCTGCCCGTGACTCTGTGTGCGTGTGCTTGCATTTGTGCGCACGTGTGTGCGCTCCAATCTATGTAGCCCTGCTCACCAGTGCGTGGAGCCACAACCCTGGCTGTTGGTGGTAGTGACTGCAGGCTTCAGTTTAGTTAAGGTTTCCCTTCTTACCCATAGGCATTTCACTGGCGCAGCGTCTCGTACGCGGAAATCGGCCGCGCTTCTAGTTTTGCGCACGCTTGCGCATGTTTGCGTCAGAACGTTGCGTGTGGATCCGTCAGCGAGCGCTGAAATTGAGACGCACCTATAGTATAGTGCGGGATCCCCCTGTGTTGTGGTAGAGAACGAGAAAGGATGGGAGGGAGAGAGGGAGGGAGAGAGGGAGAGAGAGAGAGAGAGAGAGAGAGAGAGAGAGAGAGAGAGAGAGAGAGAGAGAGGTGTGAGAGAGAGAGAGAGAGAGAGAGAGAGAGAGAGAGAGAGAGAGAGAGAGAGAGAGAGAGAGAGAGAGAGAGAGAGAGAGAGAGACCGATCAGCACCACGGACAGCGGCAGTGATTGAAAGGGGCAACTTTTATTCCCGTTTGTAGTTGATCGTGAGCAAACGACCGTAAAAGCACAGGAGCATCGTGAGACCTGTGAGACGGCGTTGAAAACTTACTTAAAAAACGAATATTACAATTCGTTCCCCTTCGTGTCAATCACGCTGCAGGCTGACGGTATCCTGACGCGCTCAGCCACATCACGAGCCTCACTCTCTCTGTCTCTCTCTCTCTCACTATATCGCCTTGCGCCCATACATGCACGTATGGCCGCGTCGGTGTCAGCCATCAGCCCCGATCATTTTCAGCATGTTCAACGTTAAATAATACATCACGTCTAACTCAATGTTTAACAGTAGGCAGCACACCATTTATTCATTCCCTCCCTCCCTCCCCCCCTCCCTCCTCTCTTGTAGAAGACATCCGTAGAGTCATTTCCACCGACACCGTCGATGCCACGGGCTACTAAACCACACGGTTGTGTGCTGGGAACGCAAAATGACTAACGGATGGAGGACCCCCCACCACCCCCACCCCACGTTCGTCTCTGAGCAACTTTTACACTTGATCCTCTTTCTCCTTTAAATTTCCTCCGTGGCTGGGTACTAACTCTACCACTACCACTAGCAGCGTCTGCCGTGGCGCGCTGCTCCTCGGTGTTGTGGTCGACTACGCGCATGCGCCCGACAGTGGAATTACCGCACCGGCCAGAATAAGTTGGATCTCATCTGTCTTTAAAAAAAAATAAAAAAAAATCTGAAATTTCAACACAACTATGGCAGTGTTCAGAATAAGGGAAATGCGGTGTTTTGGCGTCTGGTCGTTCCCCCTCATAGTGGCTGTGGTGTGTGCGCAAAGGTAAGCGATCGGGTCGGAGGATGCTACTCCACTCATTACACTTTCTGTGACTGTGCTATTGACAGCGAGTGAAATACTTTGGGCGCTAAACGGTCCACGAATGTTCAGCATCTGCATATGTTTCCTCTTTGTGTGTGTGTGTGTGTGTGTGTGTGTGTTTTACTCTTTTTTTCTCGCAGTGCCGGTGTCAATGACCCTAGCAATATGTCTTTGGTGAAAGAAACGGTGGATAGACTCCTGAAGGGCTATGATATCCGACTGAGGCCAGATTTCGGAGGTAAACCAAACTCACGAACTCGCATTTCACCAACTCTGCTCGGGAGTTTGTTCTTTGTCAGCCTGCATAATACGGTCGCTGGTATAGGCTGCTGTAATGGCCGATGACGCTTTTAGGGTTTCGTTTAGGCTATCCCCCCCACCCCCCCTCCGCTCGTCCAGGTATGCGGGAGTACCCCTTAGATCAGCAAAATGGGCTCAAGCGTCGTGGACTATCGATAACATGGGGGTCAACGCATTGAAAGCAAGGCTTCACGTAACGTGTGTTTGAGTATAATTCCACCATGCCCCCCCCCCCCAAATTATATCGGGATATTCGCCTGTATGTGTGAGTGTGTACCCCTTGGGTTTGTATGTTCCCTTTCAGGTGTTGAATGCAGCTCCCTAGTCCAAACGTTGTTTGTTACAGTGTCACGGAAATGGAAGGAGAGATAAAGTCGCTACGTTTCCGTCACTGTAAGGGGATTATGAGCACTTTCTCCGCTGCTCTGCGCATCCGTTCGCACCCGAGTGGGCATTGGGAAGTATTACCCGGCTGACAATACAAGTTCACGGCTTGTTGGTTCAGCGCTGCCGTCGCTCACACAACAACACCGCTGTTTGCGGCTGCAATGAGTTTATGACATGATGTTACGATGCAGGTGATGCGTTTCCCGGTCGCTGACCGTTATGTTGGTCTGTTCCAGGTCCTCCGGTCGGAGTGGGGATGAATATAGATATAGCCAGTATAGACATGGTGTCCGAAGTCAATATGGTAAGTGCGCCATTATCACTTCTCTCTTCTCCCTCGGCCATCACTGCCCACTTTCATCTCATCTCAGAAACCAGCAAGGAGGGGGGGGGGATCCCACCACCCCACTCTTACCGTGAACATATTACCCCTCCCAAATATTTTGTCTTCTCGTTGATTTTAGGTTTGCGGGTGCATCAAGAACGATACGTTTGTTTTAAGGGTGAAGGGTCGTGGGTGGAAACCCTTGGGGCTTGCAGCAGAGAGCCATGTTTGTAGCTGCACGTTATGTTTCGTCTCGTGAAAGTGATTAGGCTAAATGGCTAAATTGCTTGGCACATGCAGTCTCTACATCACTCACATCCCCCACTGAATATGATAATAACTTGTGTAGACGGTCTTGCTACGCAGCCACACATTCCAGCCTTTCCCTCGATATTCCACTTTGGTTTACATGTTTTAGGTTCTACCCTGTGTAAAGGTGTATTTTGACCAGATCTCAGCTGTGGAGGTGAGAACTAGTTGAGGTGGGAAATATGGTTTTGCTTCATACAAGAGCACCCCCTAGTGATGGGATTCTAGAACTGCAGCAAAGTTTTTATTTCTCCAGGCTGCCCCCCCCCCCGTTTTTTTACACATAAAGGAAGGTCACTCTTGACACTTCTGATAAAATTGACGAGCCAAGACAAAGTAGATACTTTAGTCATACATGTGACACTTTTATTGCTCATTTGTCATCTGAATAATTGAAATTGCTTTCTTTTAGCGACTTGATCAATCACTAAAGCTGCACTTGGCGTATTTCAAATTGATCGCCTTCCAGATTGTGTGCAGTTATAGCATGGAGTAGTTGTTTTGGTTTTACTAGCTGTATTATGAGTCATGATTTGATGTTAGGGTATGATTGCACACTAGAGTATTTTTGGCATCATCACCCAAAGGCAGTTGTTCACATCTTTATCTTTGTGCTCCTGTACACTGTTGTTGATGAGTAGAGATGAAATGGGAAATAAATGAAGCCATCTGAATTTGCATATATTTGCATTGACAGTGCAGTAGTGACACGGGCATACATATATTCATACACGCACATGCACACACATACTTATAGACACAAAAACACTCAAAGATGTACACTAAACAAACCTGCTAAAGTAAATATACTGATATACAAAAGTGCACACACATGCATGCACGTGCACACACACACATGCACACACAAGCACAGTCACATATGTCAGTACACACACACACATACACACACACAACGATAAGTGCATTCACACGGTCATACCTTCTATTTCTAGGGCCCACAGTAAGGTTTGAATCCTGCATCCATTCATTTTTTTTGTTTACTTGTTCATGCGGGTAGAGGACTCTCTCCCTCAGAATAACCAATGTGAGGAGCTGCATCACTGTCTCATGAACACAACCCTACATCATGCTGCTAGCCCCCTGCCAATAAGCTCACCCATCACTACCATTTGACAGATGATGCTTATGACCACATTGTGTGTGTGTGTGGGGGGGGACTGGTCACATGCATTCATTTGCATGTCTGTTTTTTTTCACCCACCCAAATGTCCTGCCATACAGTTCTCTATCCTAATCTTTATTTCATCATTCACATAGATAATTCATAATGTCAGACTGCTGATTTTGGTAACATAGCACCAGATGTTATTTTAGTTTTTTACTTTTGCATCATCTTTTTTATTCATTTATTTATTCATTTGATCCTGAACTACCTCCAGGCAGCTTTTACCTGACCTCCATCATCTTATTTTGGAAGATGGGAGCTGAGGTTGTAGTGCATTTTGTTGTTATTAAATACATAGCTTGTTTACTTGCAATTGTAATAATTTCAGGTCATTTACAAGGTATCCTTGCATTGTAGCACACAATGGGAAATGGAAAAAGTGACACAGTAGAGATTTGTACCAACGATATATGTGACAGGAGGCAGCACAGCCCACTGAGTCATTAGGATTCCCCAAAGGCTGTAGTGCTGTGGAGGTAATGGTGGATCCAGTGATTTACTCTAACTAAATCACTGGATCCACCATTACCTCATGGCTGCAACTTTCTGTATGTTCTTCATTCTGTATGTTCGAGAAACTCCAAAAGATTCTTGATACCCTCCAAAATGACCTCTCTTTACCCCAGAAAGAACACATCCAATTGGATCATGCTATTGCTGTGTGACCTCTTGTCCTCTAAACACTTCTCCATGTGGAAGGTGGGTTGTTAGCACCTGACCCACTGGATGCTTGTATAGCTAGGACTTTTTTTTTTTTTTTAAAGAGAGGTGCTGGTTTATAACAGAAGCAGGCTCCTCTTTTCCTCCCTGTCTTCATTCCCATCTGGCTCCTTGTCTGCCACTTATTTCAAAGTTAGGTTCCAACCTCTCTGTGCACTTTCTTTAGAGAACAGACAAGACACAGGGAAGAGGATAACGGGGAGATGTTATAGAGT
This sequence comes from Lampris incognitus, assembly GCF_029633865.1. NCBI lineage: Eukaryota > Metazoa > Chordata > Actinopteri > Lampriformes > Lampridae > Lampris > Lampris incognitus. The sequence continues at coordinate 35,949,389 of NC_079218.1, forward strand.
GGGGTCCCATTATGGTAGAGAGGGACATCCACACTTTGTTGTGCACCAGCATGTGCTCCACCTCCCATCCATGGCTGCTTACCTGCCACACCTCACATTAAGTCCTCCATGATTCAAAGGGACACATTAGATCTGAATCTTCATCACATTTTTTTTTAAACAGACTGTTAGGATCAGGCGGTGCTTTGCTGGACAGCTGGACAGCTGATGATTGCTTATGGCATGAAAAAGGCTTGTACTGTCTCATATATATATATAGTTCTTCGTCCCCGCCAGTTCCGACACCCTTGTATACGACACTTGGGGATGGGTTTGTTACCCTACTTCTCTCCAAACCCAGCTTACACTTTCTTTTAAGCAGACAGTTCAGGAGAAATGTGCCATTATGTGACATACTATGATGCAAATATCCTTGTGTCATTTTCCAGACTGAGCATTCACATAGAGGAACTAGTCACATACCAAGCTAAGGTATTACGCCACATCCTGACTTAAATGTCCTAGCTGGCCATGGGGTTATCATACATAACATCAGACTATGTCACTGGTCCATCTCACAGGCTGCACCATTCACTAAACTTCTTAAACCAGCTGTTCAAAGTGATTTGCCGTAATGTAAGTGGGTTAATCAAATGGGCACCTTTCCAAACTGAAGTTTTCCCAAACATGAGGGTGTTTATGCAAATCCGACAGCACATGCCTCAAGTTCAACACCGGAATAATAGTAGGTTTCAATGAGATATTTTACAGACTACATACAACACAGGCCTGGAGCCATATATGGAGAGTGGAGACTATGACTAGCTTCATGATATTCCATAAGGTCCTCTGTCCCTGGGCACTGTATTACACTAAGGCCTATTTCCTGTGTGTGTGTGTGTGTGTGTGTGTGTATGCGTGTGTGGGGGGGGGGGGGGGTAGAAGGAAAGGGTTGACATTAACGGCCTGCCAGGCAGAGGGGCGGCGGCGGTGCTGGTGTTAAAAGAGAAGGTCGTGTATGTAGCGCTGCTGAGGGCTCATACCGCATGACTCAGAGGTGGACATACAGAAGGGACACCCACGCTGAATACCAATTGCATGTTAGACGTGCAAAACCAAGGTGGTGTGCTTGGTGCAGTTTGATTCATTTATGGAGGAATGATGGAGGAAGAGAGGAATATAGTATATGCAAATGTTGGGTTACGGATTTATTTTTTGTGTTTGATTTTAGTTTCACATTGTTATCTCGTATCTCTTGGTTTTATTCTTAATCTCTCTTTCTTTCGGCGGCATGGCTCAGGAGGTAGGGCAGGTCGTCTAGTAATCAGAAGAGGGCTGGTTCAATCCCCAGCTACTGCAGAGAGTGTGTTGAAGTGTCCTTGAGCAAGACACTGAACCCCTAACTGCTCCTGATGAGCAGGTTGACACCTTGCATGGCAGCCTCCACCATCAGTGTATGACTGTAAAGCTCTTTGGGTGTCTAGAAAAGCATCTTATTATTGTCTGTGAATGTTCTCATTCATCCAGGTCATAGTTATCCAAAGGAATTGAATCAAGTGCAACTGGACTTGGTATATATCCGTGAAGATGTTTTGCTTCTCATCCAAGAGGCTTCATCAGTTCGTGCCTTTCTGACTAGACCAAGCTAGTCTCACTGGCTGGTGATGAAACTCAAATATTTAGCCTCTTTGGAGTCGTTACCAGAGCTATTGATGTCAATGGCTCTTTTGTGTTCCGATGTTTAGCAACGACAGTCGTTGGAGGTGTTAGTTTCGACTTCGTTAGTGCTCCATTCAGTGATCATGAGTCTTCATGGATATATAACCAAGTCCAGTTGCACTTGATTCAATTCCTTTGGACATATTATTATTATGCATGTGTAAGTAGGTGAATATGAGGCATACATTGTAAAGTGCTTTGAGTAGTTGGTAGACTAGAAAATTTCTGTATAAATGCAGTCCATTTACCATTTCTTTCTTTTTCCCCTCCTTCATGAGTTGCTTTATCACTGTCTATAAAGTCAGTTTTGCTCCATGTTGAGCTCTATAGCACTCAAATCCTATGCCAGTAGCATAGATGGGGGGGGGGGCTATCCCTGTCTGAGGATGAACTAAACTTCTTATCCTCTTGCAACAGGTAGAAATACCATTATTGATACAGACAAAGGTCAAGAGGAGTTTATTGACTGCTTGAGGAAGTGTCTGGAATCCTAAGTCCTCCATTTTAAAAGCCATCCCATTCCCCTCCATCCCTCCTCTGTCACCAGATCCAGATGTCACTGATTGGATGTCTGATGTTAATGTAAAGAGAGTACCCGGTATAGATGGGATGCAGTGTAATGGATCTCGGCAGGAGAGCCAAAGAGATCATTGTTCACCATACGATAATCAGAGGAAAGACAGATAGTGGGTGCATTCAAAGGGCACAAGGTAATCTCTACTTTCCGGACCTGAGAGCTGTAAAATGATGTTAAGTGTGCATTTGCAGCACTGCCTGACTGTAGTTCCCAGCAACACTTAACTTTCTATCGCTGATGTGGGCAGGACTGATGGAAACTTACCGATGAGCTGTCAGTCCATCTCTGAAATGTGAATTAGATAGTTTCTTTATGGCGTGTATTGAATTGTCTAATGTTCAGTTAATGATGGGAGGGGCGAGAGAAACAGCTACCTGTAACGTTAATGGACCTGGGTGATCAATAGATGTCTGATTCGATCAGCCTCTGAGGCTGGATCTAATATAACAAATGAAGTGAAGGTTAAAACTTGAATTAAATTCAGTATAAATATAATTTAACTTAACTTGTCGCTGATGCCTCCATGGCATGTAAACACCATCAGGGATCTAATGGAGTTTACATGAGTTTGGTCTTTGCAGTTTTCATTGCAGCCTCTGCAAGTGCACACCATGATGCCTGCAAAACAATGAATCACACGGTATAAAGAGTTGTTTAAATAAATAGTCACCGTTTGTACACTGTGAAAGGGAAAATCAGTCTGCAAAACTCCTTCAAAATATCTGAACTGGTTTTGATGCTTAGTGACACTTTTGCCAAAACAAATGAGTCCCATGCCATTTTGAAATGCTCTTTAAAAGCTGAAAGGCAAACCGGGGTCGAGCTCTCACCACCACCACCTTCAAAAAATGGGTTTATGGGTGAAGCATCGCCTCTGTTTGGGGGCAGCAGTGTAGCAATTAAGCTGTTGTTGCTTCAGCTAGCCAGGCCTAAAGCACTGCTTTCAAATTGAGCTTTAGACAGGGTTAAATGATTGAGTTGGCGATAAAATAAAACAAAAAATGACTGTCCTGCAGAGCGAGTCCCTTTGAATGTTCACAAAGAGACCTTTATTTGTTTCCAAACAGAATGATTTAGGACTTGGAGTTTGCATTTTTTTGGCAGCAATTGTTAACAAATTTGAAGAGCTACTTTCAAATTGATTCACTAATGATCTTACAGAGCTTGATGACTTCAATCTGATTTTTTTTTTTTGCTATTGATTAATAGAGAGCATTGTGTTGCTTCACAATAGTTGTAATTTTCTTATGTCACACTTGGTTGTGTTTGTTAATGAAGTGTTCTGCTCTTTAAAAGCTTAGCTGGATCTTTGTGAGAGAACATGACACTGATGGGAGCATGTTGGTACTTGACTAAATCATATGCATTAGACAATAATGCATAAAAAATAAAACCACATATAGTCACATAAAAAAGGAAACAAAATGGAATGACAGTTGTTTTTTTTAAATCTTTTGAGGTCCTATGCAGTGGGTCTTAAAAGCTTTCTTAACCACAGTCTGCATCACCCCTATCACCATATAGGGCAGATGTGGAAAAACTTGTGCAGTCAGAATCCTTTAATGTTGTGTGCATGTTTTTACACACACACACACACACACACACACACACACACACACACACACACACACACACACACACACACACACACACACACTGTGGTGTGTTTGCACAGCTATCATTATTAGGACTTTGACTTGCGATTCAGTGTGGACAGCCTAACCCAAACCTTGACCTAACCTCAATTCACACCTTACCGCTAACCTTAACCAGTATGCTGCCCCCAGGATGGCATACTGAATTGTTTAATTACAACAGCTAGGATTGAACTACCTAATTTAATATCAACATAACTCAATTGTCATGCATGCAGCTGGTTTGCATATTGTGCAGAAGAGCAGTAGAGAATGAATACCTTTGCTGTGATGCCAAATTATGCACTGTTCCTAGGACTGTACTCTTCTGGACAGAGACCTCAGATGTTCCTGGAATCTGCTGGAGCCCCTCTCCCACTTTTTGGGGGGGGGGGGGGTCACAACCCCTAGTGCTCCTATTACCACTGAGACTACTGTTGATTTCACCTTCCACATCTGATCTAGTTCTTCCCTCAGCCCTGGGTATTTCTCTAGCTTCTCATTCTCTTTCTTCCTGATTTTGCCATTGCTCGGGATTGCTACATCCATCACTACTGCTGTCTTCTGTTCCTTGTCAGCCGCCACAATGTCTGGTTGGTTAGCCAGCACCTGCTTGTCAGTCTGGAACTGAAGAAGTCCAAAAGGATCTTAGCTCTGCCATTCTCAACCACCTTCGGCAGTGTCTCCCATTTGGACTTGGGGACTTCCAGTCTGTATTCAGTACAGATATTCCTGTACACTATCCCAGCCACTTGGTTATGCCTTTCAGTGCACAATTTCCCTGCATCTCACACCCTGCTACTTAGGACTGGACTGTCTCAGGGGCATCTTTGCACAGCCTGCATCTTGGGTCAAAGTACAACCTTCTCAAAAAGGTCTAAAGATATGGTGGAGAGAAAGATTCATCTATAATAACAATTATTTCCTACTTGGCTTGTTGTTGCTCTGTGCATTCAGCCCACTAGTTCTGCTCCTCTAACGCCACTCCACCCATTTCTGAACAAAGAGGCTAAAGGTTGGACATACTATATTGCAAAATATGGCAGAGGAGCAGCCAGGTTTGTTTTTTTTTTTTGCAGTGGGTCTTCCAGATTTGGTCATGTGAAAGACAGACACAGAGAAGGTCTCTTTACTATTCTGCAAACCTCTTTGCAAATACTTAATTTTGCCTGCACTGCGACATCAATTTTTAGCAATATTATGTTGTATAACTACAGGTATATTTTCCTGCATACAGGGCTGGAGTGGATAGGTCTGTTGCTGTTATAGATTGTTGTGTTTGGTGATACTTTCTACAGTATAACATATATGATGATACACTTCCTGTGCCATTCTGAGAGTGGGCATTCACACTGAAGACCAACTCAGACAACAATCACACAGCCTAACCCAGTGAAATAAGATCAGAACATTCATCAATACGTGTCCCGACATCTCAAGGACACGTATCAACCCACAGCACATCAATAAGGCTCAATAGTGCATCATAGCATCCTGCTCACACCCTCGTCTACACCTGCTCTTGCACTACAATAAGTTGTTCACTTCAAATGAGGAAACTTACTTTGACAATCCTATTTAGCAAAATGAAGATTGCACCTGTTCACTTCTATAGTGTGCTGCCGCCCATGTAGGGCTCAACCAAAACAGATGGCTAGTATGGACAATGAAAACCACTATGATTCATCCTTGAAGCTAGATTTTTGTGTTTTTGATGTTTTGTTTTTTTCCGCTGCTGTGAGATAATGAGTGGCCACAGTAGTCAATATGCTCTGCTTTGCCTTTCTCTCACTGAAATGATTGCAAATTATAATGGTGATATTTTTCTTTGGTGGTAGATACTAAAACTTTAATAACATTTTCTGAGCTGAAAACATGTTGCTTTTTTTATCCCTAGGATGGCAAAACTGATTGGCCTGGTCATACATAAAATAAATAAGTAAATCAGACTGCATCACAAAGCTGCTTGGAGAAAATCTAGGCTTTGTCTTTCTTCTGTGGTAAAACAAGCCTGCTGGCATCAGCCAGCTAGACAGCAGTGGCTCAGGAGGCAGAGTGGTTGTTCAACACTTGAAAAGTTACCAGTTCAATCCCAGCTCGTGCTGAAGTGTCCTTGAGCAAGACACTGAACCCCTAACTGCTCCCGGTGAGCGGGTGTCGCCTTGCATGGCAGCCTCCGCTGCCAGTGTATATAAATGTGCAGAGTGTGAATGAGTGAATGTGAGGCATTAATTGTAAAGCGCTTCAAGTGCTCTGCTGAATAGAAAAGTGCTTTATAAATACACCCCATTTAAAATGTATCGCTGAAACTCTCTGGGTAGACTTGAGAGAAGGTGGAGCGTGGTGCTTTAATACAGCACAGCAGCTATCAGCACACAGGAAAGTGGATCAGTTCATCTGGACACAACGTTTATTGAGAGAGACTTTATTGATTTTTCTTACCTGGATTACTGAGCATGCATAAAACTATCAGCACATCCATCCTTCTTGATTCAAGACCCTATGTTCACCTTTTTCAAAATGTGACTAGGTGACGGAAGGAGAGGTTTTTATTTATTTATTTATTTATTTATTTATGTTGTGCTCAGCTTGATCTAGATTCCTTATTCTCTTATGCCTGCATGGGTTAGTAATTTCATACATTTCACATCCAGTGTGTCATGGCCCTTTATGGTAAATGGTATTGTTTCAGCCCTCTTTTTTACACCATGCCTTATAACCAGCTTCTCTCTCTCGTCCATCTGAAAAGGGGACAACAACTTGCTGGTCTTATCAACAGATTGAACTGGGCAAGAAAAAAAAGAAAGAAAGAAAGAAAGAAACACACACACACAGAAACACACACACAGACACACACACACACACACACACACAGAAACACACACACACACACACACGAAAGCTGTATGCATTACATGTAGTAGGGTTATGTATCATTCAGAGAAAAACATATCGAGCAAGTCTCATAGAGGCAAAGCCACGAGGGAGGAATAGAGGGAGTGTTGGGCGGCGGGGTGGGAGTGGGGGGTTAGATGGATTGTGCGAGTGCAGCAGTACTATCCCATGCTCTTACATTATTTACAGTGGTTTGTTTAGGTACATGTGCTTCCCTACAGAGCCTCACTTACCAATTTAGATTACACCCACATGCCTTTTGAATGCAATAAATAAGATAGATATAAAAACTGTTTTCATAGCCATGAAGAGATTGCCATGCCATTGCAAATGATGCAGACTGTATGGCTGGGTGTTTGGCCAATAGCAGCATTAATCAATTCATTGTTAATGAGGACGAACATGTTGGTTGTTAATGATAATGATGATACGTTGATGATGATGATAAAAGGAAGATGAGTTAGAGGACATACCTGTTTTAGAAACCACCAACAACAAAAAAAGAGAAGAAGAAGTCGAAGTCGTCGTCAAGTCAAGTAGGAGGAGGAGGAGGAGTAGGAAGAGAAGTGAACCGAGTCATACTTTGTAATAGACAAAGATTATCTCATACGGTATTATGGATGATCGGGTTCACCAGCCTCCTCCAGAGAAATGCTAGGCCACTTAAGGCCACTTAAGATGATAGAGAAGTGTACGGGTAAAAGTAATGGCTGGCTACCTAATGTGGGCGCAGGCATAAGATTTAAAATCTGGCATTTAGAATTGTGCACTTTAGAGCACTTATCAATTTCTCGGTGACTTGGATTTGGCTTTTCAGCACTTATAAATGTGAAAGAGTGCACTGATATTACAACCTGTGAGTCAGGAACCCATTTTGTTAACCAAGTCCTGTTCTGTTCGCCCTTACTAAAAGCAAAGGACATTTAAAAAAACATTAAGATAGTTATGTTTGCACTTGAAAAGGATTTCTTTTTTTTAAAAATTTGGAATCACATATTAACAGCATTTTTACATAATTTTCTTTAGTTAGATACTTTTACAAAATGATCCATCTTTTCTGCATTTTACAGAGTAATTATAGAACACAAAAATAGAACATGGGGTGTTTTTCCATTTGAGATAAAAGAAAAAAGAAAGAAAAAAGTACAAAAAATATACTTACATAAACAAATCTAAACAAAAGAATGACGCTTTGGGGAAATATACAATTTCCTCTTCTCCCAAAATCCCTCAAATTTAGTTTCCTCAAGCCTCATAGAGAAGGTAATTCTTTCCATCACAAAAATTTGATAAATTATATCATACCAGTCCTCGAAAAGGATTTCAAGTCTATGGATAACACATTATGGATTTTTGTAGGCTTTATATAAGTCTTTCTTTTCCTTATTTACTTGCTCTCTAATTTACTATTGATTTACCTTAGGCTTATATTCTTTTTAAAACTATTTTTATGTTAAACTGGATGTGAAGCAAATGCATATATGTGCACTAATCAAACTACTAGTAAATTGAAAAGTTTAAATCACAAGGGACTCATCCATCACTCACTCAGTACATTTGAGACTGCAACTTGCAGCCTGGTGACCCTTGAAGAAATCTGCTCCCCAGAGAGTGAATGAGGGCTGTGGTAGTCGTAGACCATGTCCCCTTGGGACAGTCCTTGCCTGAATGGGGTCTGCTTGTTTATTAATGGGAACCACTTATGGTGACCTGTTTACAAAGTACATGACCTGTGTCAAATGAGGTTTTTTTTTTTTTTGTCCAATAGGATGAGAAACTGATGATCCAAATATTGAGAACAATTTGTTAAATTTTACAAAGGCAGTTTGAAATGAATTATTTGTTAGTCGGACGCTGACAGTTTTCATACAGAGCACTCAGTATCATTATAGAAGGCAATATATAATTTTCTTTTTGTGAATAAACTTTATTACCATCCATTGTAGTATTTGCAGCTAAAAACAGATTATGCTACTGAAGCTTTGAGCAACGTGATTCTGAGATCATATTAAAATAGCAAGTACCCAGAAACGCCTGCTATCCTTTTTTCTTATCCACGCCAAGATAAGGCATCTATAATGACAAATAAAAGTAACAATTGGACCTCGACATCCGCTGCAGGCCATAGAAACACAGTGGTCCAACACCAGGGCACCATGGTCTAATTTCCAGTGATCCCATTACTTTCGCACACTTAAACAGTGACGTTCTCCCTCCTAATTAATCTGAAGTTTGCGTGGGAGCCAGATCCCTTATCTCTGTAGCACCCATGGCTCTGTGCTTCACGTTACGGGCAAGTACCAACTTGACCTGTAATAGCTGGGAGCAGCAACTTGTCCTCCCTTCACTGCAGAAGACCTTATCAAAGTTTGCCACAATCAGAGCATGTTAGCAACCCCCGTGATGCCCACTGTGCCTTTGTGAGATTCATAGCATCATATTGTGATGGTAGAGAGTGACTGCGTTAATGCGCCTTGGTATTTTTTTTATTTTAAGTGCCAAATAGATTTAATCAATTCTTCTGCCTTAGTGTGTAGTGTGCAAGCAATGTCTCTTCAGCAATGTACAGCCTGATGAACCTAAATGACTCTTCTGTAAGTTATGCCCTTGGACTACAAAATGAGCCATGCATTTTGGCCCCTGCTACCAGCATCCTGTAAAGCAATGACTGATACAAATGCTAATAAAGCAGTACTTTGTTCATCTCATCTCATGAGATAAGATGAAATGAGATGAGAGAAAGACAATATTGGAGTTAAACCTTTCATAATACTCAATGTTGTGATACGTTCTCAAAAATGTAATGTCCTTTTCACGTACAACATTATGGCACACAGAAAATGTTTCTTTTTTTTTCTTTTTGGATTTTCCCCCCCTCTTTCTCCCCAATTGTACCTGGCCAATTACCCCACTCTTCCGAGCCATCCTGGTCACTGCTCTACCCCCTCTGCTGATGCCGGGAGGGCTGCAGACTACCACATGCCTCCTTGGATACATGTGGAGTTGCCAGCCGCTTCTTTTCACCTGACAGTGAGCAGTTCGCCAGGGGGATGCAGCATGTGGGAGGATCACGCTATTCCCCCAGTTCCCCCTCCCCCCTGAACAGGCACCCCCAAGTGACCAGAAGATGCACTAGTGCAGCGACCAAGACGCATACATTGGCTTGCAAAAGTATTCATACCCCTTGAACTTTTCCACATTTTGTCACATTTCGACCACAAACATAAATATATTTTATTGGAATTTTATGTGAAAGACCAACACAAAGTGGCACACAATTGTGAAGTACAAAGAAAATTACACATGATTTAAAAAATGTTTTACAAATAAAAAACTGAAAAGTGCGGTGTGCAAAAGTATTCAGCCCCCCTGAGTCAATACTTTGTGGAACCACCTTTTGCTGCAATTACAGCTGCAAGTCTTTTGGGGTATGTCTCTACCAGCTTTGCACATCTAGAGACTGAAATTTTTGCCCATTCTTCTTTGCAAAACAGCTCAAGCTCAGTCAGATTAGATGGAGAGCGTGTGTGAACGGCAGTTTTCAGATCTTGCCACAGATTCTCAATTGGATTTAGGTCTGGACTTTGACTGGGCCATTCTAACACATGAATATGTTTTGTTTTAAACCATTCCATTGTAGCCCTGGCTTTATGTTTAGGGTCGTTGTCCTGCTGGAAGTTGAACCTCCGCCCGAGTCTCAAGTCTTTTGCAGACTCCAACAGGTTTTCTTCCAAGATTGCCCTGTATTTGGCTCCATCCATCTTCCCATCAACTCTGACCATCTTCCCTGTCCCTGCTGAAGAGAAGCACCCCCAGAGCATGATGCTGCCACCACCATGTTTGACAGTGGGGATGGTGTGTTCAGAGTGATGTGCAGTGTTAGTTTTCCGCCACACATAGCATTTTGCATTTAGGCCAAAAAGTTCAATTTTGGTCTCATCTGACCAGAGCACCTTCTTCCACATGTTTGCTGTGTCCCCCACATGGCTTCTGGCAAACTGCAAATGGGACTTCTTATGGTTTTCTTTTAACAATGGCTTTCTTCTTGCCACTCTTCCATAAAGGCCAGATTTGTGCAGTGCACGACCAATAGTTGTCCTGTGGACAGATTCCCCCACCTGAGCTGTGGATCTCTGCAGTTCGTCCAGAGTCACCATGGGCCTCTTGGCTGCATCTCTGATCAGTGCTCTCCTTGTTCGGCCTGTGAGTTTAGGTGGACGGCCGTGTCTTGGTAGGTTTGCAGTTGTGTCATACTCTTTCCATTTCCGGATGATGGATTGAACAGTGCTCCGTGAGATGTTCAAAGCTTGGGAAATCTTTTTATAGCCTAACCCTGCTTTAAACTTCTCCACAACTTTATCCCTGACCTGTCTGGTGTGTTCCTTGGACTTCATGATGCTGTTTACTCCCCAATATTCTCTTAACAAACCTCTGAGGCTGTCACAGAACAGCTGTATTTGTACTGAGATTAGATTACACACAGGTTGACTCTATTTAGTCATTAGGTCAACATTCGATCATTCAGCAATCATCAGGCAACTTCTGAAGGCAATTGGTTGCACTCAGAGAAAAGGGGGCTGAATACTTTTGCACACCGCACTTTTCCATTTTTTATTTGTAAAAAAAAATGTTAAATCATGTATAATTTTCTTTGTACTTCACAATTGTGTGCCACTTCGTGTTGGTCTTTCCCATAAAATTCCAATAAAATATATTTATGCTTGTGGTCGTAACGTGACAAAATGTGGAAAAGTTCAAGGGGTATGAATACTTTTGCAAGCCACTGTACCCACATTCAGCTTCCCACCCGCAGACGTGGCCAATTGTGTCTGTAGGGAGGCCCAACCAAGCTGGTGGTAACACGGGGATTTGAACCGGCGATCCCCGTGTTGGTAGGCAATGGAACAGACTGCTACACTACCCGGATGCCCCAGAATAAACTTTTTTATTTGCCAATAAATGAAAATAGATCTGTCTAAGGGAATATTAGAGCGCATATAGCCTGACCAAAGTCAAGTCAAGTCAATTGCATTTGTATAGCCCAATATCACAAATTACAAATTTGCCTCAAGGGGCTTTACAGCAACACAACATCCTGTCCTTAGACCCTTGCATCGGATAAAGAACAACTCCCTAAAAAAAAAAACCCTTTAACAAGGAGAAGAAATAGGAAGAAACCTCAGGGAGAGCAACAGAGGAAGGATCTCTCTCCCAAGATGGACATCATGCAATGGATGTTGTGTTTACACAATTTACAGAATACAAGTCATAATTATTATAGGAAATCAAAAGCAGCCAAACATATTTGCCATGAGTAAAATGCCGTCGTTGACATATAATCGTATTATGACTAAAGCACTGCATACAGTCTTAAAGAGATGACTGCAGATTCCCACAGATCTTGCAAAGTAAGAAAAAGTAACCCCCCACCCTCCAAAAAAAAAAAGGAAAAAAGTATGAGTTGTGTATATTGTGATGTCTGGGTAAATATTGACTGGTGGTTTATAAATCCATTATGCCTGTTCCAACAGCAGGTCACCAAGGATCTCATTAATAATCATAATTAATGAATAATTAATCATTAAAAATTAATACTAAATATCAATAATTAATGATTAAGCATCAATCAAGACTCTCATTAATCAATGACTCTCATTAATAGTTTGCACAACAAGTCTCTTTGGGGTCTCAAAAAGTTTTGCATTTTGTTCCTCAGTTCCTCTTTTGCAATCAGTTTGCCTCCAAGCTCCTGAACATTCTGCAACCTGCCCACAATCCCTCTTTCCGTACCGCCTTTTCCTTAGCATGTGATTTCTCTTGACTTTCAGGACATCTTGCCTTAATTTTTTTCTTTTTTCGGATGGTGTTTGTCTTCCTCAAGCCCGATCTGTTTTCAAATGGGCTCATTGGTCTACTGCCTTTCAAAGCTAAAACAGCCCACCAAACTGAGAACCATTTAGAAGCCGCTGCTGTTTCCTCAGGGTATGCCGCAGTAAACCATGCTGTGCTCTAGCAGGCTCTGATCTGAACATGCTCAAGCCATTGCAGCAGAGGACCTTTTCTTCTGGACAGCCCCCTGTTATCAGCAGCAATAGCCTTTATTTTATTTTATTTTATTTTATTTTTGGTATTTTAACCAATCAACGGTCTGAAAAGTTATTACGTCATATTCAGAACTTGGACATCATATGACAAATCCATAATTGGCAGTATCTGATGATGACAAATGGAGTGACACACATAAAACAAGGCATGCACAAACACACACAAACACACACACATGAACACACACACGTGCACAGGTACATGTTTACAAGCTGCGACAAAGCACTAAAGATGTACTACTTAAGTTGTTATTAATGGCATAGATGCCGCTTATTGTACAATTAGTGATGGGAGTTTAAAATGCCAAGGGGTGGTGAGCATGTAACCAATTGTCTCAAGGGAAAGCGACATACTAGTTAGGCCTGGGATTCACTGTTGTCTCTGACGGTGAATGATGAGGTGGATGTTGAGGTGGATGTTGAGCCCGTAAGAAAGTGACCCCCTCCCTCCAGCTGTGGGACCTAAGCGTTCGGCCCTGGCATCTTGTTGTGCTTGTTGACTGGCTTACCGTGGGGAATTGACAACATATTTTTGTTGTGCTATTACGCTCATTGCGGCAAGATAATCTTCGCACCTGTCCCCTCTTCTGTACTGACTCCAACACACACACACACACACACATACACTTCCCTATGCCTCTCTCTCTTCTCTCTGCCGGTCTGGTAATCACCTGCAGCTGGGGCACTACTCTGTGTGTGTGTGTGTGTGTGTGTGTGTGTGTGTGCGCGCGTGCGTGCGCGCGGCAGGGGCCAGAGAGTCAGAAATCAAAGTGGGTTAATCGGTCGACCAACAATTTCAGGAAATGGCTGTCAGCTGATTGTCTTCACGGCTACATTCGTTTTTTGTGTAATTCTCCATTGTCAGGAGAGGAGGCCAATTTTTAATTTTTGTGACTCTCACATGTTACCCTCCACCGCCTCTTAAAGTCCATCATGACTACATTGTCAAAGGAGGGAATAATTTTTAGCCAAAGTCCATCCAATGCTCTGTGATGTACATAGGTTATCTAGATTCTAGTCACAAGCAGAGTAACACTGAACAGTCCAACACAAATCCTCCCGCCTCTCTCTCTCTCTCTCTCTCTCGTATCACTTCGCTAAACCCCTCCCACCAAGTGACCTCCGCAACATTCTTCAGCCCCTTACACTCGTGTACAACCAGGAAATGTCGAGACTCGTGAAACTTGAATCGTAGTTGGTAATCTGTCCATGTCAAAACATAAATAAATAAATGATTTTATTCAGTGGATCTCTTAGTTATATTAGTATTGTTAATGTGAAGCAGCCAATTTGAGTTGGTCTTGTTGATTGTTAGGGTTTGGGTTACAACCACAAGCGACCGAGGGGGCGGGGCATACACGAATTGACGGTGTACGAACATCAGCATAGACAAGCCAATATGAACGCCCTCTCTCTGAAATGACCAGTGATTGGCTAAAATATTCCATACCGGGCTAGATTTTTTTTTTAAAGCCTGAATACAGATCCAAGAGGAGATACATAAATCTAGTTTTCTCTCAGACCCCTTGAATTACAATATGCTGAAAGGTTATGGAATTTTTGCTCAATGACTCTATAAAAACACTACCTACCCCAGCTTTAAAGGATTTTTTTCTCCAATGATTTTGTTTATGTACAAAAAGTACTGATAAATAATGTAATGGATTGAAGCAACAAAAAAAAAAAGTCCTCACTCTGTACTATACTGAAGGAGAAATCGGGCTTGTGCTGTTCACAGAGTCTTTCCCACAGCACCTACACGTACTGGGCCTTTTTAATGATGGTGTCTGCGCTGGACACCTACCTTAGGTCTTGGGAGATTCTGGATCCCATAAACCTGAACTTTTCCATAACAGACACAGTGCTGTTGATTCTGGTGGTGGTGGGGGGGCAGTGTTGGGGGGCTCCTCCTGAAGTCCACTGTCATCTTCACAGTTTTAAGCCTGTTCAGCTCCAGGTTGCTATGACTGCACCAGAGGGCCAGCTCTTCAACCTCCCGTCTGTATGCAGACTTTTCACCGTCCCAAATGAAGCCGATGATCATCAAGTTGTCTGCAAACTTCAGGAGTTTAACAGATGAGTCTCCTGAGATGCAGCCATTAGTGTAGAGGGAGAAGAGCAGAGGGGAGAGCAAAAATCCCTGGGAGACGCCAGTGCTGATTGTACAGGTGCTGGATTTGATTTTCCCCAGCCTCACGTGCTTCCTCCCATCTGTCCGGAAGTTTTTGATCCACTGACAGGTGGGGGCTGGGTGAGTTGGAGTGGAGGATGTCTGGGACGATGGGGGTTGAACACTGAGCTGAAGTCTACAAACAAGACCCTTGCATATGTGGATTTGAGGTGTTGCAAGATGTAGTGCAGTCCCATATTGACTGCATCATCCACTGACCTGTTTGCCCAGTAGGCAAATTGCAGGGGGTCCAGCAGGGGGGCCTATAATGTCCTTCAGTTGGGCCAACACCAGTCTATCAAAGGATTCC
The DNA here is from genome assembly GCF_029633865.1 of Lampris incognitus. NCBI lineage: Eukaryota > Metazoa > Chordata > Actinopteri > Lampriformes > Lampridae > Lampris > Lampris incognitus. Next base: position 35,964,777 of record NC_079218.1, read on the forward strand.
ATGACCATAGATGTCAGAGTGATAGGCCTGCAGTCATTTAATCCTGAGATACAGGGTTTCTTGGGGACCGGGATGAGAGTGGAGCTTTTTAAGCAGGAGGGGACTTCACACAACTCCAGTGATCTGATGAAGATTCGTGTGAAGATGGGGGCCAGCTGGTCTGCACAGACTTTCAAACAGGAGTGTGACACACAGTCTGGGCCTGGTGCCTTCCTGGTCTTCGGTCTCTAAAAGAGCTGACTAATCCTCTTCACAGATCCTGAGAGCAGGTGGGGGGGGGGGTCATTGGGGAGGGGTGAGGGGCTGGCAGGGGGTGCAGTTATTTGTGTGATATGGCTGGAGAGGGTGATGGGTGTGGGCTTATCAAACCTGCAGTAAAACATGTTCAGGTTGTCAGACAGTTGATGGTTCTCTGCAGTGTGGGAGGACGGTCTCCTGTAATTGGTGATGTACTGCAGGCCTCTCCACACAGACACAGGATTGTTAGCTGAAAACCTGTTATTCAGCTTTTCAGTGTAGCCCCTTTTGGCTATTCTGATCTCCTTTGTCAGTGTGTTTCTGGCAGGATCCTACATCCATTCCTGTAGGTCTCCTCCTTGGCCTGACAAAGTTGCTTGTGTTTTGCTGTGAACAAGGGCTTAGTGTTATATAACGTACAGAAAGTTTTGGTGGGGACACATATGTCCTCAAAAAAGCTGATGTAAGATGTCAGAGTGTCAGTAATTTTATCCAGGTCTGTAGATGCAACATCAAAAACACTCCAATCAGTACAGTCAAAGCAGGCCTGAAGCTCCAGTTTTGACTCGTTGGTCCATCTTCTCATAGTTTTAATCACAGGCTTTGCAGATTTTTGTTTCTACCTGTAGGCTGGGAGATCATGAACCAGACAGTGATCGAAGAGTCCCAAGGCTGCATGGGAACAGAGCCATAGGCATATTTTAATATCGTGTAGTAATGATCCAGTGTGTTTTTGTCCCTGGTGGGGCACTTAATGTCCTTGTCTGTATTTTGGCAGCTCATGGCTGAGGTTTGCTCTATTAAATTCCCCAAGGATAATGAGAAGAGAGTCTGGATATTCGTGCTCCATGTTTACGATCTGGTCAGCCAGGTATTATAACACCTCACTAACACAGGCCTGAAGAGGAATATAGACACCAACCAGAATAAATGATGAAATCTCCTGCAGTAAATAAAACAGTTTACAATCATTGGAAATGGTCTCTAAGTGAGGGCTGCATGATTTCTTCAGCACTGTGATATCTGTACACCTGTACAGCTGTAGCCTTTGTTCTTATAGAAGCAGCTCCCCGTTTTTTTGTTTTGTTTTTTTTCATTTCACGGTCCACTCAGAGGAGTTGGAAGTGCAGCAGATGGAGTGAGCTGTGCGGTATGCCCATCAAGCCAGGTTTCAGTGAGACAAAGGGTGGCAGATCTGGAAAAGTCCCTGTTTGTTCTGTTCAGGAGCAGCAGTTCGTCCATCTTTTTTGGCCAGAGAGCGGACATTCGCCAGGTGGATTGACGGGAGGGCAGTCGAAATACTCAATATTGCTGTTAAACAAGCGCTCCGGCTCACTGCCCCCGCTATTGGCCCCAGCGAAGCCCATACACAGCCACTGCTCCTCTAACTAAAAGGTAAAAAAACAAAAAACAAACAAACAAAAAAAAAAGGTAAAAAAAAAAGTTGGATTGTCGGAGGTTTAAGAGTTCTTCTCTGCTGAATGTGATCAGAGTTTGAGAGCGGAAACTAAACAAATAAACTGAAACAGAAAAAGCATTACAGAGTGCAGAGCCGAGGCTGCTGTCAGCGACGCCATCTTGGGTTTCGGGGCGTCCGGGTAGCATGGATGTGGCTAGATGGGGTACAGCCACGGACGGAAACGACCCCCGTTAGGGGTCACCACAGCGGATCATCCGTTTACATTTCTTCCTGTCTTCTGCATCTTCCTCTGTTACACCAGCCACCTGCATGTCTTCCCTCACCACATCCATAAAACTCCTCTTTGGCCTTCCTCTTTTCCTCTTCCCTGGCAGCTCCATATTCACCATCCTTCTACCAATATACCCAGTATCTCTCCTCCACACATGTCCAAGTCATCTCAATCTTGCCTCTCTTGCTTTGCCTCCAAACCATCCAACTTGAGCGGTCCCTCTAATATAATCGTTCCTAATCCTGTCCTTCTTCATCACTCCCAGTGAACATCTTAGCATCTTCAACACCGCCACCTCCAGCTCCGCCTCCTGTCTTTTCGTCAGTGCCACCGTCTCCAAACCATACAACATAGCTGGTCTCACAACCATCTTGTAAACCTTCCCGTTAACTCTTGCTGGTACCCTTCTGTCGCAAATCACTCCTGACACTCTTCTCCACCCACTCCACCCTGCCTGCACTCTCTTCTTCACCTCTCTCCTACACTCCCTGTTACTTTGGACAGTTGACCCCAAGTATTTAAACTCATATGCCTTCGTCACCTCTGTGATGATTGGGTCTTGTTACACGTCCACGTGCTGGTTATCAGTACCGGTGGCGGTCCTTGGTGACCCGGACCTCGACCGATCCGGTATGGAAATCTTATTTATGATCCGCATATTTGATTTGGCAAATAATTTGCACCGGATGCCCTTCCTGACGCAACCCTCCCCATTACATAATTACCAGTTTTTATTAGGTGAAATTGTAGTTATTTTAATTGTAACACCCGTCCCACGTAGCTATATAGTAGTTTTCACTGTATAACTGGGGTTTGCAGTACGATGGGTGGGGCCCTGGGTACTTTTAACAAATGGCCACCATGCTAACCTGTGCACAATAAATGAACTTCTCTTTTCTTTTATACAAAAATGAATTTTAATTGGCGACGGTGCCTCCACTGAGCAGGAATATAGATATACTACTTTTGTTTAATCCTACAAACAATTATGTTTTAAAGTATTTGTTCCCTAATGAACAATTTATTTACTTCTAACCCAAAATACACCTTCATGAAATGTAAACATGACACACACAATAATTTAAATGCAAATTATGAATTTAGTAAATATAAAAAAAAATCTAAATAATAAAAATAACAATTATTCAAAGGACAAGATACTTCACATAGCTTAAATGTATTGACCTATTGATAATGGGCTTTCTAATTAAATTCCATTTGACTTTAAACACTTTTCTTATTTCGTTACCTATATACCGCCTATCCAAAGGGCCCACACACACTCACACACACCCTCAATACTGCAAAAAACAAAAACAAAAGAATGTCTCTTTTTTCAAAATAAAACGTTGCAGGCCCGAGTCGATGCTTGGAAGCGTGGTGACCAAAAACAAAGAGCCGTTTCACTTGCCTACGTCACGCAGCAAAATAAAACAGCAGGGGCATTGGTTATTGTTACTCACGGGCCGTGAGTTGGAACCAGGGTGATGGCTGACGAATGAAACGAGTCAAGGCGATGAGAACCACGAGTGAAACACCGGCGGGCAATCGTCAACATGTCCAGACGAAGGGAAAAGCTGAGTTGAAGACATCTACTTGTCTTTAAGGTCCAAGGAGTACTTCCTGATCCTCTCGGTCTAATGAGTGGACATGACAGTTTTTTTTCCTCAGTCACTGTACTTGTCATGAAACTCATTACTTCTCATACTGAGTTCAGTTAAACTTTAGCGGGTTGCTAACATCAATATATGCTAACACACAGTAACATGAGCCGCTACTACAGGAAACACAGGCTAATAGGCTAATCGCGACTAGCATGACAATTCTTTACTGAGATATAGCATCGTTAGAGTGATACAAAACACATACACTGAGATATTTACCTTCCTTCGGCAGATTGTACACGTCCTTTACACATTGGAAAACTCTGCATTCACCGGGTAAAGCACATTACGCACCGCTCTCTCTCTCTGGGTGTTTTCAGTACGTCCTTCACACAGCTGTCTGCTTGTCGTCTGACTTCCCCCTGAATCGGACCTAAGGGTTCAACTTGAGTTTTCCGCCCCTCCGCCATTCTGATTGGCTTTTAAGTTGGCAACAACCAATGCAATTAACTAAATATCATGACAGACAACCAAATACTCCCAAAAGTTAGTTTGTGAACTGTCCACGTTTTCCCTTGATTTGTATAGCTAAACAAACTATTTAAATTTCAATTAACTTTATTGACACTACAATGAACGTAACGCAATGAAATTTATCAGCCTATGGTGCTTTTCTTTTCTTTTTTATTCACATGAACTGTATTAACCATTCATCTTAATTGATTTTAATGAAATACTTTTTTAAATTTTTCTAAGTCATATATATTTGTCTGAGATGTCAGATTTTAGACGGGGCTACTTAATTAAAACTAATTCACCCGACTCATCATTCATCTGGCTTTAAGAAACAAAGTCCAAACTCGCGGTAGCTCGGAAGGTTAGCTAGGCTAGCTATCGCCAAAGCAACAAAATACGCCTGGCGACATTTTGCGTCACTTCCGTCCGTGGTTGTATTCCATCTAGCCACAACCGGGTAGGTTAGCGGTCTATTTTGTTGCCTACCAAGATGGGGATCGCCGGTTTGAATCCCCCTGTTACCTCCCGCTTGGTCGGGCGTCCCTACAGACACAATTGGCTGTATCTGCAGGTGGGGAGCCGGATGTAGGTATGTGTCCTGGTCACTGCGCCTAGCGCCTCCTCTGGTCAGTCGGGGTGCCTGTTCGGGGGGGGGCGGGGGACTGGGAGGAATAGCGTGATCCTCCCACGTGCTACGTGCCTCAGGTGAAACTCCTTACTATCAGGTGCCCTCCCCGGATCGGCAGAAGGGGTGGAGCAGCGACTGGGATGGCTTGGAAAATACGGTAATTTGCCAAGCACAATTGGGGAGAAAAAGGGGGAAAACTTCAATTTTAAAAAAAAGGTTTCAATGGCAGAGCCCACAACATCCGCAATTCTGCTTAAAAGGGGATTTTAGTTGTGAGCGCTTTATTTTCGTTTGTTTTCATAAATTCTTAGTACCCTGCGTGCTGTATATATTTTTTTTACCATGGGTTTACCTCTCCTTTAAAGTAGTGCACAAAGAACTCCTGATTCGCTTCCTGATGCTATGAGTGCCAAGAGTTACTTAATTGCCATATGCGTCGAATGGCACTTGTATGAGTCCGCACTTTCCCCAAGGAGGAGGAAAACTAAATTATCTAAAACCTCTGTAGTACACTCTCAAACAAGTATGCGAGCGTTTTGCTTTGGTCTATAACGCAGACTATTCATAATATCTTCTTAGGGGGGAAGAATACCATACTCTGTCCAGTCTGGTGTAAGTGAGATAGCACCTATCATGACATTGCTTCTATTTTTGGATTGTTGATTAAGGTAACATCCTCAGACGGACTCAGTGGGATAGCCTTTAAGTGAGCAGAGTGAGATTGCTTCATTTTAGCTCACCTACCCACAGAGTGACTTGGCAGAGCTGAAATTATGTTTGTTGAAGATGGGCTCACACGTGTGTGTGTGTGTGTGTGTGTGTGTGTGTGTGTGTGTGTGTGTGTGTGTGTGTGTGTGTGTGTGTGTTTGCAGGGTCTTTGCAATTGTGTTTATGTTTTTTTTTTTGCACTTGGCATGAACAAGCTCACAGCTGAACAGGAGTTGGAGGATATGTGAGTTTTCATCGCTCTGCAGCTCTGATTTATTATTGTCGCTACATAATTATGGCCTTGTGGGCCACCATAAAATGACTCATGTCTGGCACTGACACACAGCTTTCACAGGGCTTGAACATGCACACTGACAAGTTGTCAGTGAAGCGGCATAAGGGGAAAGTGTGTTTCATCACAGCTTGTCAAAATACTAGCTGTTCATAATGGCCCAACAGGAGAGATGCCGGGTATGGATTGGATTTCACAGTGGTTTGACATGACACTGAGAGTTGATAATGGAACAGTTGTAGGCAGTCAAGCCCTATTTACACTTGCAGTTTTATGCAGCTTGTGTCTGGAGTCTATCCTGGTATGATTTAGCATTATATCATTGCATTACATTGCATTAACCCCTGTTTTTAAAATGTACCTTAGGTAGCTAGCTGGATATAATTCTGAACACTGTCTAAGTGCAAGTGTCTTTAGTCTACTAATACTACTACTAATTTTGGCTGCTCCCATTAGGGGTCACCACAGCCGATCATCCATTTCCATTTCATCCTGTCCTCTGCATCTTCCTCTGTCACACCAGCCACCTGAATGTCTTCCCTCACCACATCCATAAAACTCCTCTTTGGCCTTCCTCTTTTCCTCTTCCCTGGCAGCTCCATATTCAGCATGCTTCTCCCAATATACCCAGCATCTCTCCTCCACACATGTCCAACTCATCTCAATCTTGCCTCTTACTTTGCCTCCAAACTGTCCAATTTCAGTGCTTCCTCTAATATAATCGTTCCTAGTCCTGTCCTTCTCAGTCACCCCCAATGAAAATCTTACCATCTTCAACTCTGCCACCCTCAGCTCCGCCTCCTGTCTTTCCGTCAGTGCTACTGTCTCCAAGACCACAAAAATCTTGTAAACCTTCCCTTTAAGTCTTACTGGTACCCTTCTGTCGCAAATCACTCCTGACACTTCTCTCCACCCTGCCTGCACTCTCTTCTTCACCTCTCTTCTGCACTCCCCGTTACTTGTGACAGTTGACCCCAAGTATTTAAACTTATATGCCTTCGTCACCTCTACTCCTTGCAGCCTCACCATTCCACTGTCCTCTCTCTCATTCACACATAGGTATTCCGTCTTGCTCCTACTGACTTTCATTCCTCTTCTCTCCAGTGCATACCTCCACCTCTCCAGGCTCTCCTCAACCTGCCCCCTACTCTTGCTACAGATCACAATGTCATCTGCTAACATCATAGTCCATGGAGACTCCTGCCTGATCTCGTCCGTCAACCTGTCCATCACCATTGCAAACAAGAAAGGGCTCAGAGCCGATCCTTGATGTAATCCCACCTCCACCTTGAACCCATCTGTCATTTCAACCACACACCTCACCATTATCACACTTCCCTCATACATATACTGTACCATTCCTACATACTTCTCTGCAACTCCCAACTTCCTCATACAATACCACACCTCCTCTCTTGGCACCCTGTCATATGCTTTCTCTAAATCTACAAAGACACAATGTAACTCCTTCTGGCCTTCTCTATACTTCTCAATTAATATTCTCAAAGCAAACATCTCTTTACTCTTTTGTGGCATGAAACCATACTGCTGCTTGCTAATCGTCACCTCTCCTCTTAACCTAGCTTCTATTACTCTTTCCCATATCTTCATGCTGTGGCTGATCAACTTTATACCTCTGTAGTTGCTACAGTTCTGCACATCGCCCTTATTCTTGAAAATCGATACCAGCATGCTTCTTCTCCACTCCTCAGGTATCTTCCCACTTTCCAATATGTGTTAAACAATCTAGTTAAAAATCCCACTGCCATCTCTCCTAAACATCTCTATACCTCCACAGGTATGTCATCAGGACCAACTTCCTTTCCACTTTTCATCCTCTTCATAGCTGCCCTCATTACCTCCTTGCTAATCCACTGCACTTCCTGATTCACTATCCCCACTCAATCCAACCTTCTCTCTCTCTCATTTTTGTCATTCAGCAGCCCCTCAAAGTACTCCTTCCACCTTCTTAGCACACTCTCCTCGCTTGTCAGCACATTTCCATCTCTATCCTTGATCACCCTAACTTGCTGCACATCCTTACCAGCTCAGTCTCTCTGTTTAGCCAATCTGCACAAGTCCTTTTCTGCTTCCTTAGCGTCTAAACTCTCATACAACACACCATACACCTTTTCCTTTGCCCCCTCTCTCTTCACTTTACGCTGCGTCTTCTTGTACTCATGTCTACTTTCTTCATCTCTCTCTGACTATCCCACTTCTTTGTTGCCAACCTCTTCCTCTGTATAATTTGCTGTACTTCCTCTTTCCACCACCAAGTCTCCTTGTCTTCCTTCCTCTGTCCTGATGACATGCCAAGTACCCTCCTAGCTGTCTCCCTCACTATTTCTGCAGTGGTTGCCCAGCCATCCGGCAACTCTTCACTACCACCCAGTGCCTGTCTTAACTCCTCCCTGAACCCCACACAACAGTCTTCCTTCTTCAACTTCCACCATTTGATCCTTGGCTCTGCCTTCACTTGCTTCCTCTTCTTGGTCTCCAAAGTCATCCTACAGACCACCATCCGATGCTGCCTAGCTACGTTCTCCCGTCACCACCTTGCAGTTTCCGATCCCTTTCAGATCGCGCCTTCTACATAAGATATAGTCCACCTGTGTGCACTTTCCTCCACTCTTGTACGTCACCCTGTGTTCCTCCCTCTTCTTGAAATATGTATTCACCACAGCCATTTCCATCCTTTTCACAAAATCCACCACCATCTGTCCTTCCACATTTATCTCCTTACACCGTACCTACCCATCACCTCCTCATCACTTCTATTCCCTTCACCAACATGTCCACTGAAGTCTGCACCAATCACCACTCTCTCCTCCTTGGGTACACTCTCCACCACATCATCCAACTCACTCCAGAATTCTTCTTTCTCTTCCATCTCATACTCAACTTGCGGGGCATATGCGCTGATGACATTCAACAATACACCTCTGATTTCCAGCTTCATACTCATCACTCTGTCTGACACTCTCTTCACCTCCCGCACACTCTTGACATACTCTTCCTTCAGAATTACCCCTACCACCATTTCTCTTCCCATTCGTACCATGATAGAAGAGTTTGAACCCACCTCCAATACTCCTGGCCTTATTCCCCTTCCACCTGGTCTCTTGTACACACAGTATGCCTACCTTTCTCCTTTCCATCATATCAGCCAGATCTCTCCCTTTACCAGTCATAGTGCCAACATTCAAATTTCCGACTCTCACCTCCACACTCCTACCCTTCCTCCTCTCTTGCTGCCTCTGGACTTGCCTTCCCCCTCTCCTTCGCCTTTGCCCAATAGCAGCATAGTCTCTACCGGCACCTTGCTGGCCAACACTACTGGTGGTGGTCATTGGTAGCTGGCCTTGACTGAGCTGGTATGGAAATCTTATTTATGATCCGCATATTTGATTTGGCAAAGATTTTATGCCGGATGCCCTTCCTGACGCAACCCTCCCCATTTATCCGGGCTTGGGACCGGCACTAAGAATGCACTGGGTTGTGCATCCTCAGTGGCTGGGTTACAGTATGAAAAATCCTCAATCTTTAGTGCAGTCTATTTTTATCCATCTTTGTAGGGACATAATATTTCATATTTGGGATGGAGTAGATGGATGACCCCCCCCCCATAGACTTGGCTAGCACTTGCAGTTCACAGATAACTATGCAGCAAATACAAGAAGGGCAAATGTCAGCAAAGGTGTTATGTGGCCACATCCTTTTTGAATTGAATCTCTTTAATGGATTGCATTCATATAGTGCTTTCTTGAGACACCCAAAGCACTTCACAGAGAAGGGGGGGAATTCACCTCCACCACCAATGTGTAGCACTCACCTGGGTGATGTGCGGCAGCCATTTTGCGCCCAAACACGCACACCACACATCAGCTTGTGGTGGAGATGGAGAAATCATGGAGCCAATTACATGGGGGGATAATTAGGTGGCCAAATGGAGAAAGCCAGGTTGGGAATTTTGCATGGATACTGGGGGACCCACTACTCTTTGTGATAAGTGCCATGAGCTCTTTAATGACCACAGTGAATCAGGACTTTGGTTTAACATCGCATCTAAAGGACAACATCTCCTACCTACGGAACAGTGACCCCATCACTGCACTGGGGAATTGAGATTTTGATTAGGACCAGAGGAACGACTGTCCCCTACTGGCCCACCAACACCACTTCCAGTAGCGCCTCAGTTTTGACAGGCAGTCTCCCATCCAAGTAGTAGCTAAGCCCACACCTGCTTAGCTTCTGTCAGTTGGCAGAGCCAGGGTATACATTGGTATGGCTACCAGCTCTTTGTCATGTTTGCTTTGATTTGTTTTTAATATTCACGTTTCTTTAAGAATAGAGTTTGGGATTCAAGAATATTTAAATGGAGCACTGCAGATTTTATTTACAAGTGGTGATAAAATTTACTAATTACATGAAAATTTATTTTACACTCTTTTTCCATAAAAGCTACAATATAATCCTGGTGATTTACAAGCAAATATCATTCTCAATACTTTATATTGCCGGCATATTTTTGGCAATACCTAATCTACAACTACCCAATTCATGAACGCCTTTGTAGTTGCTCATTTTAATAGTTGCTGTTGATGAGGACATTTCTGGGGAAAATGATGAGGAGCATATGGATTTATATTTTCAACATAGCCAAAATAAGGCAAGTAATGATGAGTTTGGAGAAAAACTATAGGGGTCTCAGTTAGTTAAACAAAATATTGCCCTTCAGGGTTGCAGTTCTACAAATATCTTCATAAAAACAGGAACGGAAATATTTTTGAAAAAAAAAAACAAAAAACAAAAAAATAAAACAAAGAGAAATACACAAACAAACAAAAATGTAAAAAAGTGCTTTTCGGCCTTTGTAAAATGTTAGAGCTGATGACGGTCCATAGGGTCTGTCCACTTCCACCTTCCTGATGGGCCACGAGCCCATTGTGGTTACAAGGCAATTAGTTGCTGTATGGCTATATATAATGCATTTCTTATAAATGTTTCTAATTCACGTGAATGTTTTTGTCTACAGGCGGCACGAAATCTCGCCAACATTACGTGACACAATGGAGTAATAACGATTTGCCAGGTCCCAATCAGTATCCTTAAAAACTCCAGGGGATGATTTTGTTTTTCTTACTATTTTTCTTACTTTTACATTCAGGCAGCCTGTTTGCCTAAACTCATCTAATTTTAGTGGCACATTAAAATGTCATTTAATGGTGACATTAATTTAAATTAAAACTTGCTTAACGGTCACACTGAAACAATTTATAGCCACTGTGTGTGACTACAGTGTAGAGTCACAAATGAGATGAACTAGCCAAAGCTAGTTATGCCAAATGCACATTAGCTCTCCCTATGAACGTAATGGCGGGATGTCCAATGGCATTTTTTAAGGTGCTTTTTTTTCCCTGTCTTGATGACTTTATTCCCACAGTAATAGTTTTCTTGCCACGTCAGAGTTCTTTTTATTCACACTCCAAGAGCACCCACTTTGCTTTTCTCCCGTCTTGGTGAGAGACGTCAAGAAGCCAAGAACAAGTTTGGTGGTTGCTGATGGAGCAAAAATAATATTTTACATCAGCAGCTATGCTAAAGCCCAACCCCAAAACACTCCCCAGCTTTTAATTATTCAGCCTGATATTGCAAGCTAAGGGAGCAAACTGAAGTAAAAGATTAGGTGAAGAGGTGGTTGTCTTTTCGTGCATGTAAATTCTCCAACTGGTACCAGATTATGCGCTTGTGCTCGCATGTGTGTGTGTGTGTGTGTGTGTTCATTGCATATTGTGGCGAGCCGGCATGGAGAATGAGAGATAGAGATCTAGTTCGATCACAACCCCTGTGTCCCATATGCCGCATGACCCCGAGAGTGCTGTTTAATTCTAACACACTGTGAGAACTGAACAGAACTGACGGGGAAGGAGAGGCAGGAGGCGAGGATTCATTCAGAATGGTGGCTCCTGTGTCCCATACAACATACGACCCCAGGAGTGCTCCTTCACTCTGCCCCTCCCCATGGCTGCCGACAATGGCTTCCCCTAACAAGGTCGTTATTGAACACATCAGAATCAGTCATGGTCCTACAGTCAGTCAGTCCCTCAAACGGTTGTCTACCCAGTCCGAGTCACCAGCCAAACAACAACACAACAATGATCAAAACATTTACAAAACAATGATCTGAACATGATCACAACAGTCCCATAATCCCTTGTGCTTCCCCAGCGCGTAGCCGTCATCAGTCCAACGACTGTCTCCCCTGGTCGCTACATAGCCCCCACCCGAGGGGTCCATTGTCCTTGATGACCCCATCACCCAAGACATGGCCCTCAAATGTCCAGGGGGCCATCACTGGTGAACACACCACCCAGGGCTCACAGGAAGTGCAACTAGAGAAGCACACTGATCAGTGCATGGGGTGCTACTGTCACCCTTGGCCCCAACAACAGGCAGTATGGAGAGGGTCTGTCCTGGTGCAGTATCTCCATGCACCCCTGGTCAGGCGTGCGCACCAGGTATACTACCTCAGACAGCCGGTCCACGACCTCTCCGGGCCCCTGCCAGTGGCTGCGAAGCTTGGAGGAAATCCCCTTCTTGCGACTGAGACAATACACCCATACTTTGTCCCCTCGCAGGAAGGCCTGCCCAAGGCATCAGGTGTCATAGGCCCTCTTCTGCTGTATCCCAGAGTTAGCCTGGATCTGGCGGGTGTAGTCTTGGACCACTTGCAGGCAATCCCTCAGTCTCCAGAGATAGTCCATCTCTTTTCCCCCGGTAATCTCAGGCTCAGGCGAGGTTCCAAACACCAAGTCCACCATTGTCTGGAGTTTGCAAGTAAATATTAACAAGGACATTGTCAGACATTAAAAAAAAGAGAATAATATAAATAATTCAAGTTTATTCTGTTGTGATACTTTGACCTGACCGTGTGTTACTTTTCATTCCACTGACGAGGTCGAAAGTAACAATGCACAACTTCCATTCAAAATCAAATTATACCGAAGTCATTCCTGATTTGTACAAAATAGCACCTGGTGTTGATAGAAAACACATGTGAGTGGTTGATCACAATAAAAATTGGTTTCTGTCTGTGACGTTATCATATAAAATAACATTTATCTGAAAAGTGTTACTTTTGACCTGGTTGTCCCCCACTGAGCGAAGCTCATGGTATGAAGCATTTGTCCAATCTGCGGATTGTGTTACAGTCGCACAAACACTGTTCATCAAGGCGGAAAAATAAAAAATAGTACACAAATTATGTCACAGCCCTTCAAACAACCTTTCCCAACACAAAATATGACATCTAAAGAACATCACATTCTCATCATGCAAATTAAATTCCTGACCACAGGTTGGAGACACACCACCTCCAGAGAAGACTAGAGGACAGTCAATGAATCACAGTCAAATCTAGATCCAAACTGATGTTTGATACAAGTCAGAAGCGCACTTTGTGATTTCATATAGCAAGTCCAGAATGTTATCAGCACTCAGTCACTAGCCTAATTTTAGGTTCAAAGTTTTCAAGTTATCTTTTTTCTCTATTAAGGCAAGTAGCAGCTACATGTGTTTTGCACATTTTAGCTAACTATTATTGTTATTATCCATGGATCGGGTCACAGTTACGCTCGAAATATTGCCAAGATACATCAATTGGGTAGGATAAATACAGAAGGTGTTGGCACTGCCAATGCCTCTGCTACATTGCTGAAGCAGCAAATGGCCGTCTAAGAAAATGCATACATCATCTGTACATCATCTGTAACTGGCTCAATGATTCCTCCCTCTCCACCTCAAGCTGATGTGCGGTGAGCATTCTAGTGCAAACACATTGGTGGTGGTTGAGGTGAGTTTCCCACCGTCACTGTGAAGCGCTTCAGGTTCTATATAAATGTAATCCATCATCATCGTCATCAGCATCATCATCAGCATCATCTGTGCACTGAGTCATGGTCATTTACAAACACACATTAAGTGCCGGACGGCATTTAAGTGTTGCACATTGCCCACATTTCAGCGAAAAATAAATAGAAAATTGAATTTACTTGAGTGAAAATTGATTCTCACAAGCAGGTCACCTCTTTAATAACTGACAATAATTATAAAATGGCAATTACCTGGGTGTTGAAAGGCAAATGTAACACAAACCTTGTTGCTTCATGACTGGGTAATGATTATTTCTCAGTGACTAATTCAAACCCAACCCTTTTGGGTGGAGTTCATATGTTCTTCCTGTGTTGGTGTGGGTTTCCACCCACAGCCCAAACAAGTTTATGTTATGTGAGTTGGATAATAAAACACACATGTGAATGTAAGTGTGAAAATGTGCCTGTTTCCCGTAATGAATTGGTTCCCCAAACGTATCTCCCCCTATCCTTACCTGGATTATTGAGCATGCATCAAGACATATCTCCCCCTGCTTTTTGCCAAATGCCTGCTGGGATGGACTCCACCCCAATCTCCTTTCCACTCTGCTGGAATAAGCAATTACAGAGAATGCATGAATGAATGAATAAATGAATGAACGGTGAGTTAAAATTTCCAACTGTGTGGATGAAATTGCCCTCCACAGTGAAGGGCATATCCATTTTCTGTTTCCCCTAATGTTGGATTAGCATTGTGTTCATCCCATAGTAAAACATTAACTTCACTGCATGATGTGTCTCTGTCACGGAAACATTACAGACAAGAGAGGAATCCTTCATGGACTGTTGTTTTCCATGGACGCAGATATACGTAGTTTGATAAAGTGCCTCTTGCGAACCACAGAACCTCTAAAGAACAGCTCTACTGTATTACAAATTTGAATCACTTCATAAAACCAAACAAAAGAAAAAGAAAAAAAGTATACTTTAAATTGCAGTGAAGAACCATTGAGGTATTTCAAAACATTATTAAGAGACAGCTATCAATACAGTAGAACCAACCCGCACTTCCACCAATGACAATTCCCACTGATGATGTTGGCCTTTCTTGAATATGAACAACAAGATGTGGAGTGGAATAGAGTTAGTGAGGAAGTGAATGGTAAGGGGGGGTATTTTAAAGCCTGAAATGAATTTCTGAGAACTCTTGTAGACAAGTTAAGCTCCATTTGATTTGCGGTCAGTGACATGCAACCTCTTTCCCCGAACACAGAGGCTTGACCCATTTTGGGAGTGTGCTCCAATTGTACCCTCTGTCTCCAGTTTTGTTTATTTTTTCTTCCTATTTCTCAAAAAGCTGCATATAATTTTGCAAACTGTCACCTGAAAAAAGATACATTTTGAGTTGGCAATAGGTTTCATCTTCTCTCCTGAGTGCAGAGGAAAATAAGAAGATAAAATCAATATGATACACTCCACTGCTCATTCAAAAGCATGCATGAATTAAATTCAATGAAATTGATTTCAATCTTGTGGTATTTTTGCTTTAGACAGGCAAAAATTCAAACATTGATAGTATTTTTGCTTTGTATAGGCAAATATTCAAACATGGATATCCATATATCCATGCTTGTGTTTACTTATGTAGTGTGGCATGATTTCTGAAAGGTGTCCAGGTGCAAATTTAGATTGCATCACAACAATACTCCATCGTTATCCTTGTATGTAATTGTGCACGTGCGTGCACACACGCACGTGCGCGCGCACGCACACACACACACACACACACACACACACACACACAAGCTTATAACCCTCTTCTCATCCAGCACCCCTGTGTCTCTTTGTAGGTCAGTCCAACTGTGTGGAGATATTGCTTCTTCAAGGGTGGCCTTGCTCAAGGATGCATGCACACCATCAGATCTGGACAATTTCATATAGCTAGAGAAAAACTGAAGAAAGACACATACATTCACAAACACACATTAACAGGAACAGATAATACGATTATGAAATAATGATGAACTTTATTTCTACAGAACCTTTCAAAACAGTTACTAAGTGCTTTACAAATAATGTTTAAAAAAAGTGGGGTTTTAAAAGTTATTTAAAAGATGAGGGAGAGTTTGCAACTCTGATCTCCTCAGGCAGGTCATCCAAGGTGTAGGAGCCCTGACTGCAAAAACCCCATCACTTTTGTGTCTCAATCTGGACCTTGGAACAAGAAGGTACAACACATCCAGGGAACCCAGGGAGCAAGACGGGACATAGGGTGATAAGAAATCTGATAAATAACTTGGGGCAAGGCCTCACTTGGATTTGTAAGTAATCAAGGATATCTTAAAATCAATTCTAAAAGCAACAGGTAAACAGTGCAGGAAAGCCAGGATCGGTTAAATGTGATCATGTCTCCTAGTCCAACTTAAAATCCTGGTGGAAGAGTTTTCAAATGAGCTGGAGGTGGGAGAGAGTTTTTTCCTTTTTTTTTTTTTTTTTACTGAAGTCAGAGAGCAAGGAATTACAGTAGTCCAATTGACTGGTTATGAAGGCACGGATAACAGTTTCCAGATTGTTGGTAGAAAGAAAGGTTCTAATCCTTTAAATATGTCTGAGTTGATAAAAGCAAGATTAAGCCAATAATTTAAAATGTTTGTCTAAGCTGAGGTTTTGATCAAAAATGACACCAAGATTTCTGCAATGCTGCGTTATTAAATGGGACAATGCATCAAGCCTGAATTGGGTATTTGCACCATTTTGACCTATGATCAATATCTCTGGCTTATCAGCATTTAGCTGCAGGATTTTTTGTGACATCCAGTTATGGCTGTCATGAAGGCAGTTTTGCAGATTGATAGTGTTCTGACGGCTGTTTTCAGGGTCACAGCTAAGATAAATCTGAGTATCGTCAGCATAAAAATGGAAAAATATGCCTACATATAAGGTGGCCTAGAGGAAGCATGTAAATGGAAAAGAGGATTGGACATAGCATGGAGCCTTGGGGCACCCCACGGTGAACACCTGTTTCAGCTGACCTGGAATCAGCAATAACAACACAAACACCTGTCTTTTCGGTAGGACTTGAAGCATTGCAGAGCAGTGCCAATGATTTCCACCCAGGTTTCAAGATGGTCCAAGAGGATATTGTGATCAATGGTATAGAAGGCTGAACAAGAATGGATTCATGGCCAGCGTCAGCTATCAGTAATAAATTGTTGATGACCTTAAGAAGAGCAGTTTCAGTACTATGTTTTGTTTGTTTTTGTTTTTTTCTAAAACCGGATTGGAATTTCTCAAAGATATTTTCCATGAATCAAGCTAAAAGTTGATCTGCTACAACCTTTTCTAAAACCTTAGCTAAAATTGAAGTTTAGAAATAGGCCTAAAATTGTTACGATCAGAAGAATAAAGAGACAGCTTTTTTAAAAGCAGTTGAAAAATAGTAGCTTTAAAAAAAAATCAGGAACGGAACCTGTTCATAGAGAGCAGTTTAGATTTTGCAGAATAGAGGGGGAAACTGTCTCAAAAGCCTCTTTCAGAAATTTTACAGGAAGAATAGCTAAAGGCCAGGTTGAGGGTTTTATTTTCTCTACAATGTAAGTCAGTGTAGATGGAGAAATTGAAGGAAAAAAAATTAGCACAGGGAAACTGCACAGGGCTTCTCAACAGTGATTGGAAAATCTGGCAGAGAAATTCAATTTCTAATAATGAGATTTTCTGAGTAAATAAAGAAAGAATTTTCTTGCATAGCTAAGGGGTGGCATCTAATATCTGACCTGGGGGAGGATAATGGACACAACTCACATTATTGAACAACAATTTTAGGTTGGACTGGTTGTTTTTTTTTTTCTCCCAATTTAGTGGCCAATTGATCCTTATTTTAGTTCAAACACCCACCCCCCTATTGCCTGTATTCGCCAACTGCATCTCTCCGGCCGGCAGTCTCGAAGGAGACGCCTCCCGAATTTCGTGACAAGGCGACTCCAGGCCGAACCACTGCTTTTTCCGACACACACAGAGACGCATTCATGTGACGTACACAAGCCGACTCCGCCCCCCTCCCGAAAACAGCGTTGCCAATTATTGCTGCTTCATCGAGTCCGGCCATAGTCGGATCTGACAAGACCAGGGCGCGAACCCCGGTCCCCAGTGGGCAGCTGCATTGACACAAAGCTGATGCTTAGACCGCTACACCACCGCGGACCCTTGATTGTTTTTGATTAGATAAGCAAATATGCAGATTTAGAATTTTTATCCTCTGTGTTAAAAGTCTTAAGTAGAGACCTGAGGAGAACTTGGTGAGCTGTAATTTTGGATGATTTCTACAAATGCTTCTCTGTGCAGCATTTTCGCTTCTGCACCCAAATATTTTAATGTATTCAGGGTATCGAGAGGTGACTAGATTTTTTGGTCTTGGAGGGTGTTATTTAGTCTAAGATGGAGGAACACATGTTATTAAAATTATTCAACAGTTCACTTGCAGTATGAAGCGAGCCAGAAAAAAAAAACTAGGCAGTATTGAATTTAGCAGCAGAGAATGAGTGGTCTATATATTATCAAGCACAGACAGGAGTAATTTGCTTTAATGAGGAAAGGAAGGGCTTTAAAACAACTAAACATCCCAAGATCAATGTTGGAGCATGTGTAGCTATCTTTATATGAAAGGGCAACCCCACAAACCCTGCTATTCCAAAATACACCAAAGTAATCAATAAAGCTGAAACTAGTGGCAGAACACAGCACTTGAGGCAAATGATTAAAAACAAACAGCCGGCTAAAACCTTTGCAGCCTTTCCTCAGAGTTGGAATGGACCCAGATATTACACTTTGTTTACCCAGACTTTCAACAGTTACAGCTAAGAGTTCGATATCATGTTGGAGTTTGATAGATTGTTTTCCTGATGTCATTTGTACCCACATGGACGAAGACTGTATGGGCGGGTGGGTGAAGCTCAATAATTGAAGGGATGTACTGGACTATATCCAATATTTTCCCACCAGTGAAAATATATATTAAGCCCATGTGGAGTTCCGCAAAGCAAACAATTGAATCTCCCGCCAGCAGAAATTCTGGATCTGAGATGTTGCTTCCATACACAGCAAGTCCATGAAGTTGATAACAGGCACTGGAAGGGCACACTGGCAGTTAGAGCCTGACTGGACTGCTGGGCTACTGGGGAAGGTGACTGGGCAGTGTATCATGGACAGACAGAAGGAGTCCATTTCATTTGTATGACAAGACTTGGGTTTGAGGGGCAGCAATGATATCCTTGGACGTTTGAGTTTGGAAGGAATGAACAGTGCATCGCCACTGGGGCTAGCCGGGAGCTTACTTCTCTGAGGAGATGGTCGAATAAAAGCCATGGGGGCAGATGAAATATTGTCATCTGGTAGATCAGATAGTGGAACAAAGAAGTTTGACTGCAGGAAGACAGTGTTATACTCTAGGGGTTCGAAAAGACGGCATGATAGTTTCTTATTTCCTTTGACCACTGATGCACAAATTGACCCAAATGGAGACTTTCTACTGGGGGGACCAAACTTTTCAATGCTGTCATCATCAGATAGCTTGTTATCCAGGCCGGAAGGCTCCAGCTTGACCATATGGGAGTGCAGTTTAGCTTGCCGGCTATGTAGTTCACTAATCAGACTCTCAATAGATAGGAGCTCTGCCCTGACCTCAGACAGCTCAGGAACCGTCACCATAAATGCGGAAAATGCAGACTCTCAAGTGGATAGCCCACGACTGTGTTTTAGACACTACTTTGAATTTCTGACAACCAGCATTGTAATCCAGCAACGGAAGAAATCGGTGACAAAGGTAACGTATTGCTAGAGAGCTGTTCCGCTAAAACCACTTCGATTTGCTTATGATTGACTTGATCACGACGGTATTTGTTAGATTAACTTAGAATAATAAAGCCAGATGAGATTGGAGTTGAAACAAAAAGGGTTGAGTCCACATGAACAACATGGACAGTCTTCCTTCTTCAACTTCCACCTTTTGATCCTTGGCTCTGCTTTCACTCTCTTCCTCTTCTTGATCTCCAAAGTCATCCTACAGACCACTATCCGATGCTGCCTAGCTAGGTTCTGTCACCACCTTGCAGTCTGCAATCCCTTTCAAATTGTGCCTCCTGCATAAGATATAGTCCACCTGTGTGCACTTTCCTCCACTCTTATACATCACCCTGTGTTCCTCCTTCTTCTTGAAATATGTATCAGGAGTATACCAGGGAGCCAGTGCAAAAATCAATGATTGGGTGAAGATCCATATAATAGTAAAGCAAACCATAAAATCAATTAAAATGATCCAATGGTCACAGGAGTTGTTAAAAGCTGGTAAAATATTAAAAATTAAGCAGTGCAGCAAAGTGCCAACAAACTGCAAGCTAGGTAGCTAGGAAGTGATATTTCCAGATAACAATACACACACACACACACACACACACACAGCTGTACAAGACGACTTTGTCCTTTGATAACCAGGTTTTCTGATTCACTCAGAATTCTGAAGCTGCTATCGATCCACAGATGTCTGTATATTACATTATCTTGTTGTTGACAATGTGGAGATGTGGCTTGTGCCTCTCTCATCTTATGCTGTTTGAATAGCAATCAGCTAGCTCCACATTTCACCATGCCTCCAAGAATTCACTTCCCTCCGTCGGATTTGTGTGTGTGTGTGTATGTGTGTGTGTGTGTGCGTGTGTGTGTGTGTCTTTAGTCAAAGGACAGCTGTCTGGAGCTTTGGCAGCACTGAAGAGCAAGAAGTGTGCCAGTGTAGCCTCTACAATGGCACAGACCCACATGTATTCAAATGTGAAGTACATCAGACTAGGCTGTACAATGACCTAGACATGTGCATGCACATGCACATGCACATACACACACACCCATACACACACAAGCACATCCATATACATGTACAACAACAGCATTTCCAAAATGGGAAAACTGAATGTGGGATAAGTGACATCCAGTGAGTATTTTTTTTTCCATCACTCCTCACATCATTGGCTGGCTCAACCTTTGGTTGTCTGTAAATGACAGCTGACACTGAAACCTCCATCAACATCTACTTGTCTTCTGTCTCCAAAAGCATGCTCTTAATCTAACCCACCACCAACCCCCTCTGCCTCTTTTCCGCCCTTGCCTTTTGAGTTGCCACTCCACTCTGCTCATCTCCGGGGACACATGGAGGCCTGCAGATGCTCCAGTTGTCCCCAATAAATAGCATGTACTCAGTCGGATGCATCGTTGCCAGCTCACAAGTTGAAGACCGCTTTGGGAGAGTGCTGAAACAAAAAAAAAAGGCACACTGGATTTGATCCAACATCTGCAGTAGCAGCAGAAGTTCTTCTTAAAAGCCCTATCCAGAATAAACTAACCGGTGAAGGAGCAGAGGGCACTCAGTGACCACTTTATTAGGCACTTCTGCCCATTAAAGCAAACAGCCTGCTTCTCCAGACAGCAAATGTGGCTGCAACTTAATACGTAAAGCATATTGACAGGGTCGAGAGGTTTTACTTCTCATTTGACTAAATGCTAGAATGGGCAAGAAGTGTAATCTAACCGAGAGATGGTGTGATCACGTTGCTGCCAGATATAATTGATCCAGTATCTCTGAAAGAGCTGCTTTTGGGGATCTTTGCACACTACAGTGTCCCGGGTACACTGAGAATGGTGCAAAGAACAAAAATCATCCAGTCAGCAGCAGCCCTGTGAGTGACAATGTGTTGTTAATGAGAGGGGGTCAAAGGAAAATATCAGTACTTTCTCAAGCTAGCAGGAAGGACAGAAGCAATCAAAAAAAGAAAAGAAAGAAAGAAAGAAAAAAACACCCAAGTACAACAGTGATGTGCTGCACAAATGGGCCACAGCAGCAGATTACTCTCGAGATCCATTTCTTCCTTTGATAAACAATGAAGATGAGACTACAATGGGCATGTAGTCACTGGACGATTGAAGAGTAGAAACAAATTGCCTGATTTGATGAATCGTGGTTTTTTGCAACATGCTAGTGTTAGTCAGAATGTAGTATGTGGCCTTGGCATCCATAGTGTGTAGCGGTCTATTCCATTGCCTACCAACACGGGGATCACCAGTTCAAATCCCCGCGTTACCTCCGGCTTGGTCGGCACCCCTACAGACACAATTGGCCGTGTCTGCAGGTGGGAAGCTGGATGTGGTTATGTGGCCTGGTCGCTGCACTAGTGCCTCTCCTCTGGTCGGTCGGTCGGTTGGGGTGCCTGTTCGGGGGGGGGGGGGTAGTGTAATACTCCCACGCACTACATCCCCCTTGCAAAACTCCTCACTGTCAACTCAAAAGAAGTGGCTGGCGACTCCACATGTATCGGAGGAGGCATTTGGTAGTCTGCAGCCCTCCCCGGATTGGCAGAGCAGTGACTGGGGCAGCTTGGTAGAGTGGGGTAATTGGCCGGATACAATTGGGGAGAAAATGGGGGGGGGGGGTAAAAAAAGAAACAATTTAGTATGAGGCCTGAATTCATGGATCCATCCTACCTGATGTCAAAGGAACTCACTTGTAGTTGTAGCGTAACAGTGTGGTGAAGCGGTGGTGAAGCGGTGGTGCCAGGTCTGAAAAAAAAAAACTCAACTGGATGTTTAGAATATCTGACACAGCAGGTGAATGTTATTAACTACTTGGCAGAATAAAAAAAGACAGCAGAATTGTGATTCCTTGAGGACGAGTTTGAAAACCATTGCAGCGGAGTACCTTTGGGATGATGTGAAGGTTGGCAGCACGAAATGTGTGGCGGAAAAATCTACAGAAAGCCGCATGATAATATCAAAATTGCATGGACAAAAATCCCTGTGGAATGTTCCCAGCACCTTGTTAAATCCATGCCTCAAGAATTCAGGCTGTTAGGAAGGCCAGAGGAGTCCACCCTGATGCTTGTTAGGTGTACCCAACGAAGTGGCCACTAAGTGTACTATATAAATAGAGAGAGAGAGATTGAATGGGAGGTCAGACTACTTAAACAACAGTATGTGATGAACTGAACGCTGTCATGCTATGAAACAAATTTGTAGTCTTGGTTATGAAATGTTGATTCAGTGAGGAGTAATGCCCTTCTGGAAACATGATCTTATGAACTAAACAAGATGCAACCATCTCAACACTCTTTCTTTCTGTCTCTCTTATTCACCAGTTGTATTTCTCATGCACACAGCTACACATACACACACAAACACACACGTCTTTCAAACACCCAGACGGATGAACATATCAAGTCAAATTGGTCCTCTATTTGACTTCCAATTAATTTACATGCTCGTTATGTTCTCATTGATATTATTTAACCTTTGGTAGGCTTATCTCTTTAGGACAAGTCAAGTCAATGTTATTTGTATAGCCCAATATCACAAACTCGTCTAAGTGGGCTTTACAGCAACACAACATCCTGTCCTTAGACCCTCTGTTACGTTCCCCGTTAAAGGTCCAGGGGATGAGGGGAAGTAACAAAGAAAATAAAAGTATCCCGGGGGAATAAGAAGGTGGGAGGCGGAACCAGGTGTAAAAACAGATTTATTAACGAAATGAACTTTTAGTCAAACTACAGAATAAACAGGCAACTAAAGATGCTGGCTCTTAACTAACCAGGCTTTAACAAAAACTCAGATCAAACCAAACCGAAACAAGAACACTAATAAGTTTCACCCTCCTTCTCAAGGAGTCTAGACACAAGAGCTTGCTCTCTGGTTGGCGACAATGGCCCACTGGCCATCTCTCTCACTCTAGCTGCCAACAATGGCCCACTGGCACTATTGGGTGTCTCTCTCCAAGTTATATACCCAGCTGATGAGGAATTGGGGTCACCTGGGCTCAACCAGCAGTTCCATAGGAGGCGGGGCATTGCCTGGAGAGGGAAAATTAGACACACGGCACTAGGGCCGTAACACCCTCACATCGGATAAGGAACAACTCCCTAAAAAAGCCCTTTAAGAGAGAGAGAAGATAGGAAGAAACCTGAGGGAGAGCAACAGAGGGATCTCTCTTCCAAGATGGACGGATGTGTAATGGATGTTGTGTATACAGAATAAAACACAATTTACAGAATACAACAATGAAAGAGGATAACAGAATTATAATGGAATTATAAAATATATGAAGAATATGATGAGGAGGATGCCAAGCAGCGTCCAGATGCCACCAGAACAGCCCAGGACCTGAGCCATGTGACCACCATCACCATGTAGATGTGACAGGAGGACAGACTACACTTGCACACAGGAGAGACTCCCACATCACACCATTCACATACACAGGAGAAGAGAAAGGAGAAGACATTAGTCACACATCTGACTGAGAGAAGGATACAACATTGAAACAGAATAAAAAAATTATATGGATTTATAAGATATATAAAAAGAAACTGAAATGAGGAGGATGCCAAGCAGTGTCCGGGTAGCAACCACCGTCACCATGGAGCCTGGGAGGAGGACAGACTACACGTATACACAGGGGAGACTCACATCACACCATTCACACACACAAGAAGAGAAAGGAGAAGACATCTTTCAGAGAGATAGAAAAGACATGTGAGAGAAGAGAACAGTTGCAATAATCAATAATCTATACTCTATAATCTTGTCAGCATAACAGTGCTTGGTAAATTCATTGAGACAGAAACCCATCCACCATGAAGTACAGGTCGTGAAGTATTAAATTTAAAGGCAGATAATTGCAGGTTAAGGGAAAAATATGACTTTTAGATTTGGATTGAACTCTGCAGACTCTGGATATCCGACGGCAACAGGCAGGTTATTATTCCATAAGAAGGGCCCCTTCTTATGGAATAGTAATTTACCGAGGGTAAATCACTTCATTTAAATGGCATTTTCAGGTCAGATATGGTTTCTAACTGTAGATTTTCCTTCATACTGCCAGCAAGCAACAAGATGTAAGGAAAAAGAAAAAAAACACTACAGAGTCTGTATGAATCCAATTAAAGATCTGTGGACACTGGGGCATATGTGGTATAGCTGTGTGGGGATCACCGTCTTTACTATCAGGTCACTTTTCAAGTACTGCTTATGTCTGAGTCCACATTGCTGAGGGCACCGAGAACCCATTTAATAGGAAAACGAGGGGCACTCACTGGAAGACATTTTTGGGATACCAACGTATTAGTTGTGCATTCAATGTCAATATGGGTGTACAGCTAAATTGTTGAAGGATCGCGTGACCTTTCCACCATTGCTGTGTGTGGAGAGAGAGACAGAGAGAGAGATATTTACCAAGCACCGTTCTGCTGACAAGATTATAGAGTATAGATTATTGATTATTGCAACTGTTCTCTCACAAGCTATTTCAATTGAATTGAATTGAGATAGAGAGAGAGAGAGAGCGAGAGAGAGAGAGAGAGAGAGAGAGAGAGAGAGAGAGAGAGAAATGAGGCTTGTAAAGATTTAAGCTCTCCTTTAGAAGGTCAGCATGTGAGATAGCTAAAAGGAAATAAAAATTTTACATTTTAGGTTTTTCTGAATAGTAAAATATTTATTCCATAGAAGCGGTATCATCCTCATTTCATCAACCAAGGACTGAATTTACTTTTTGTCCTTCATAAAGAATCAAACTCATCCACTCTAGAGCTCAAGAACATACATCCTGGAAGTACAGCGGTGCATCTGTCAGTGTGAAATAAAAGCTCATATGCATGGTTCTAGCTTTGTGTCAGCAGGCTTGAAGGAGAGACATGCAAAACTCCAATGCTTTATGGGCCCTTCAGATTGCATCCAGCTCCTCGGAGGCTGATCCAATGCCTGTCGTGTTCTCTCGATGGCTCCCCTGGCTGTGTCTGTTTAGCGGTAATGATCTGAGCCATTCACACTTGCCTCCAATGTGTCCTCGTTTCCCTGTTCCCCCAACTGCATTCAAGCTTACGCAATAGGGACTCCAGTGAGATCGAGATGGATGGATAAAGAGGATAGGAGAGGAGGGGTGGGTTATTAAGGAAAGGGGATGGAGAAGAGAGGGAGAAATTAAAATGATAATGGAGGAGGAAGGAAAGAGGGCAGAGAGAAGAGGGCAAACAGCAGGAAAGTGAGAAAGAGCAAAAAGTGAAAAGTACAGGGGGAGAGAGGGAGAAAAAGGGCGATGGTGTAAAGTTACAGAGGTAAGCGGAAGGAGAAAAGAGAGGGAGAAATGGAAAAGTGAGAAGAATGAGAAAAGACAGAACAAAGAAGGGGAAGAGAGAGGAAAAAGAGAGGTCCAGAACAGATAGTGAATGAGATAAAAAATTAAAAAAATGGAGCAAGAGAGAGAGAGAGAGAGAGAGAGAGAGAGAGAGAGAGAGAGAGAGAGAGAGAGAGAGAGAGAGAGAGAGAGTTGCAGAGGTAGGTCATCGATGGTATTGAAATCAGAGCCTGAATGTGAAGAGCGCTGAGAGTAAAAGTAATTTGCATCACTGCTCCACTGAGCTTTCAAATGCCTTTCATTTACCCCCACCACGCACCCTCCATTTCTCTTCCTCTTTCATCCCACCAATTGCCCAACAACCCACCACCACCACCCCATCCCTTCCAGCAAACTCACCACGCCGCGCCACTGCCCTGAAATGGAGAACTCGCTTCAAGGGTAATGGGGAGGATGGAGAAGGAAAGAGGAAAGAAAGCGGCATGTGACCGATGAGGTGCTCCCATTAGCTTGACCAGGTGACCCGACTGGTTTTCAATTATTTTCCAAACCCCTTTGAGGGAGCAGGTGGAGAGAGATGCATGTGTACAAACTGACTGACTGGCTGACTGGTTCTAATGGGTGGTGGTAGTAACCAGGTCATGACTGAGTCGGTCAAGTCATACATCATGAAGTATAGTTCATAGCATCACAATGTACTTTACAAAGCAAAGTAGAGTAAAATGTAGTAACAAGAGTTGAAAAAATAATTAAGACAAAGAACAAGGAGGGAATGAGTAATAGTCCAGCAGGGCAGACATGTTGGGTGAGAGGATACAGCCTTAAAGGGCACAAGGCAACTCATATTTTATTTCTTTGAGTTGCTTGTTGTTGCTGATGTTGTTGGTTTTGCAGTTATTATTGACAATGCAGGCATTGGCTGCTTCCCTACCAGGGTCCTCATGCTGTATTGAGATTCAGTCATTTCATTGTAAAGCATCTTGTGTCTAGAAACTAGAAAGATGCTGTAGATATACAGTCGTTCATTCATTATACTGTTAATCCTTTCACTTCAAACATTGAAGAAAACATCATACAACGATACAAAAGACTCTCTTCCTTGTAAAGCAGAGCGTTCAATGCTTTTTCTCATCTCATACAAAAACCCAGTCTTCGCGTCTCAGGTAGCTAGCATGATCGCTTTGGAAAGCAGTCATGTGCAGCAGCCATAGACTGTTTACGAATAGGACAACATGGGTCCTTTTGAAAAGTGAAGCCAAAACATCTCCAGTGCTCTCTGGTGGCTTTAACCAGTCCAACTTTTAACCCCGCCCACACACACCCAAGTGAACGCAGCATGGGCCGAACAAAAAGTTCAAAGTGCACGTCAAATATGTTTTTCTCCTCGAGTGTGTTTTGTGACTTCAACTACCTCCATGCATGTTAACATATCTCCCAATATGTATCTTACTTGGGATAGCTGGGGATGAGCCAGGCCTGGGAATGAGTTGACTGGCAGCTCTACTCACAGCAGCCAGGTCCGTCGCTGTAAGCACATCCCGCAATGAGGGACATTCTCATGAGAATTTGGGCGGGCTTACTGTGATCGACCCCCTGTGTCTTCTGTGCAGACGGATTCCCAGGTTCATCTACTGCACATCCGCGAGCAAGGTAGCATCGCCCAAAATGGCAAATATTATGGCATCCAAACTGCATTGACAGTGAATGGTGTAAAGTTGCTCACTCTTATTTACAGTCAATAGTGGTGACTTTATTGATCCAAACCTGGCTCTTGCTGTGCAGCGGCCATTGGCAAACAAAAAAATAAATCAGAACACGCGAAACGGACATTACTGGTGCCTGTAGCAGCCGGCTGGCTCACCAAGCTGAAGGCCCACCGCGGCACTTTCCCTCCTGAGATTCAGTGCTCTGATCTTGCCTTTCTTTCTCATTTTCTTTCTTGTCTATCAGAGAATCAAAATATTTTTTGGCCAGATTAACTCCAGTGGATTGTTACCTTCTTTATCCTCCAAATGTCAAAGGTGCTCTTTATCTGTATAATTACATATTCCATTTCTAAGAGGAAAAAAACAAAACGTGACATATCAAAGGGTATGGTCTGATCCCAGCTGGAGGTATCACCCCCAGCTGGGATCAGACTCGAGCATTCATTAGGCTTCAAAGGTGTGGATACAATCACGAGAACAGATTTCAGAAAAGTCCCACATTAGAAGGCTTTTAAAACAATGGAGCCAGAGGCAAAAACCCATTCACAATGAATGAGGGACCCTTAGATATGTACAAGTCAAATTTATTGGCTCGGCTGTCAGTAAGTTCTCAACACATCATCCGGTAAAAATTCCCAAGGTTTCCCAGACCGCAATTCTTTTCTGAATTTGATGGCTTTGGTCAATTATTTATGATTTATGCAGATAGTGGCTGGGCAATATGAATATCTACCGGGTTGTATTACATTACACCATGGCTGACAAATATTGTTTACTACATTAACAAGCATGTATGAAATTAAATAGCGCATACAATATCATACAATAGAATACATAATTTTTCATAGACTTTTCCAGGCTTAAAATTTTTCTAAACCGTTATAAGACCGTTGAATTACCTATGTATTATCCAAACCTCAACAGGATATCTGCTTTATTCCATCAGTCACTGTATATACCTGATAAATCCTGTTCAGGCTCAGTGGATTTGGGTCTTTGGGTCTATCTCAGTATGCATTTGGGGAAATGTAAGGAGACACCCAACCCAGGTCAGAAGCTCATCACGAGGCTCATATACACAGTTACTGATACATCATGTTTTACTTGCAGGGGTGATCAGTCTTATCCAGAAAGGGCCGGTGTGGGTGCAGGTGTTTGTTCCAACCAAGCAGTTACACACCTGCGTTCCCTAATCAAGTTCCTCAGCAAAGACTCTACTGGTTGATTAGTGGGATCAGGTGTGCAACTGCTTGGTTGGAACAAAATCCTGCACCCATCTGCACCTATCTGGATAAGATGGCGCACCCCTGCTTTTGAGAGTTGAGAAGTAATTTAGAGTCCCCAGTTAACCCAAAATGCATGCCTTTGTACTGGGCAAGCACAATTCATTGGATTCATTCTTGGAGGACAGCATGCTATGGACGTTTTTATGAAGCAGCCATCAGCAGGGGAAAATATAAACACTTGAATAAACATACAAACTATGGGTTCACATTGTCTTATGTGTCCACCATTGAATGAAAATAAATACAGTAAACAGGGAAATAGGGGACAACCATCACTAAATGGGGGGGGGGGGGGTAAGAGTACATCTGTCGCCATCTTACAATGTTGTGAATGCAACCATTCCCCAATCCTCTGTGAATAGTACACATGGCCATTGTAACTCTAGTTAATGGTCATGCCTATTTGCATATGAAATTGTTTACAAGGGTGGGGATACATGCAGTCAGTTGAGACTGAAAAAGTCACGTAGATAAGTGATGAACCGTTTCGCTCTCAGTGAACATTGTGTCCAGATGGACTGATTCAACTTTCTGTGATGCCTTTGTCACATCTGTTGAGGTGAGATATGCTCTACACTTTTTTTACAGATTTTTTTTGTTGTTGTTATTCTGTTATGTTTACACATGGAAGAGATGGCTATCCAAATGTTTTCCTATCTGTGTGTCTTCTTATAAGCCCCAAAAATATACATATAACAAGATTATATTTATTCAGATCAAATTCAATCCTTGTGTGTATATATCCGAAGATTGTTGTGTTGTGTTGTTGTTATTCTGTTAAGTACACCGAGAGAGCCATGAAACCGGAGACACATTCCATGTATGTGCAAACCTACATGGCCAATAAACATGATTCTCATTCTGATATATGATATTGTACATACTTTATTTTATTTTCTTACTTTTTGAGAATGCATGAAAATCCATAGATTGAAAACGAAGGAGAACCTCTGGAGCTTGATTTAGAAACACTCTTTTTTCCCTGCTTTAGAGCACCATATTGTCCTTGTTGTTTAATGAACAAGTAAGTACCTTCAGATACCTCAGCTGTGGTCAAAACAGAAGTTACAATTTCAACAAGTACCTGCCTACGCTCCACTTCAGCTCATTACAGGGCAGCCAAAAGTACCTGCCACTGACCAGACATGGCCATCCACAAAAAGAAAGCAAACTCAAGAGGATTTAACGCCTTCACCATACTCGGCTTTGTGGCCGACGGTCTATGTTGTACGTGTTTATCCATTGGATGGAATTCACACAAACGTTTTGCTCCTTCGCATCCGGGTAGCAAGCGGTCGATCCGCTACCTACCAACATGGGGATCGCCGGTTCGATTCCCCGTGTTACCTCCAGCTTGGTTGGACATCCCTACAGACACCACTGGCCGTGTCTGCAGGTGGGAAGCCAGATGTTGGTATGTGCCCTGGTCGCTGCACAATCGCCTCCTCTGGTCGGTCGGGGCACCTGTTCAAACGGGGGGAGGGGGAACTGGGGGGAATATCATGATCCTCCCATGCGCTACGTCCCTTGGTGAAACTCCTCACTGTCAGGTGAAAAGAAGCGGCTGGCGACTCCACATGTATAGGAGGAGGCATGTGGTAGTCTGCAGCCCACCCTGGATCGGCAGAAGGGGTGGAGCAGCGACCGTGACGTCTCGGAAGAGGAGTGGGGTAATTGGGCAAGTACAATTGGGAAGAAAAATGGAGGAAAAAAAACAAAAACTTTTTGCTCCCTCGTGTTAGCTCCCAATTTCTTCCAAGTTCGGTCATTTTATTTGAAATGCATGTGATTCAACCTTGTTGATTTCCACAATGACAATTCGATTTGTATTTGGGAAATTTAATTCAGGACAAATTAAAAGGTCATAATCAGAATCTGATCAGTTTTTGGTTAATTCATTACCATGATAGAATGGTAATGAATGTTAAAAAGAAGACAGTGATGGCAGAATGACAAGCATGCCCTGGCATTGGAAATCAGTCATTAGCTATTTTATGGATCCTCACGTAGCAACAGAGCAGCTTCTAGGGAGGGTTTTGAGAATATAACGATCATTTTCTATTGTCATCTCTTTAGCAGCTTGACAGCACGGCATATCCTGCACTCATAAATCTCACATCACTTTCTACATCCCTCTCTCTCTCTCTCTTACTCTCGCTGGCTCTCTTTTCATCTCCTCAGAATAGTTTAGGTACTGATGTTCATTATGGCTGCTGGTATGACAACCTCTCTCTCATGTATGCAGCCATGGCCACCCACACCCCAACAATGCACAGGGGTGGGGGTGGGGGGGCAGGGTGAGAATGTGAGGAATTAGAAAGATATGCATTAAAAGCGAGGGAGGCAAGCCTGACCTTCCCCTTGCAGAAGTGTTGTGTTTTCCAGTGCATTTATTGTAAATTGGCTATATATATATATATATATATATATATATATATATGCATGAACTAGCACTTCCAGTGGCCTCTATGACAGTAATGAAGGTTATTGCAGCAGTGCTAGGTCTCTTAGTGATGTAATCATGAAGGTTCCAGCACTTGTTATCCAATCCATGCCATTCTGGTTTTGCATTAAAGTGTTTGACGATGCAGTCACTACTGCCAGGTGATAATCTCCACTGCATTGTTGCCTCAGTCCATGTTTGCCCTTTAAATTATCCCTGAATATACATGCACCTACCTAGACAAACGGTCATACACACACACACACACACACACACACCAGGAAAAAAGATGATGTGAAATTTACATTATGTCTTATTTCTTTCCCTTGCATCTTTAAAAGGAATGTGATATACGGAGACAGCCGAGTGTTGTCAGCCAGAAAACATTCTCAGTGTTGATGCTTTTGGAGAACCAGAGACAGACAGATGTGGGAGAGTACACTCGTGTGCCTGTTTGTGTGTACGATCAGGAGAAAGGGTGGTGGTGAAGCCTCTCTTTATCTATAATACATCACAGTAAATCCTGGTTGTTTTACAGAGAGTATTGATGAGTGCAAAAGAGATGCCATTTCACAGCAATGAGCAACTCTTCAGCGGCACGTGCTGTGCTCAGCGTGCCAGAATGAGTCCAGCACAAGCTGTTACATAACCACCAACCAGGGAAGGAGCTGAAGTATTTTGGAGGCAGTACGTGCTGCTAAAGACATGCAGTCGTACAGAGCAGTGTATGCCTGTTAGCCTTGGGTGCTGCTCAGCGCTGTGCGAAAACTCTCCAAGAAACAAGAAAACTGGAAAAAAAGGACAAAAAAGTAAAAATGCTGGAAGAATCTGTTGTTGTGGATGGCGGGTTTAAAAAAAATGCTTTTGCATTTTTTTTTTCCTGGTAATTGGTGAGGACACAATTTGCCATAGTGCTAGTTTCCTTCAAAACAGCTTTAAACTACAGCCGTACTTTTGTTAGATGCTGTTGACATGTTACTATTTCAAGGAATCAATCTATTTTTCATGAGAACAAGGAATAAATACTTCTTTCCGGTCACATCTAATAAGCTGTGATTTACATTACTCTTGATAAAGGCTGCCCTTTCCATCTATTTAGGTAATCCTCCTGCATCCGGCAAGACATTGTCCACACGGCTCCTGAAATGTTTTCCGACAGACCACCTTAACAATACAATAGAGTCCCTTCATGAGTTTTACGTATTCAAGTAGTTTTTGAGGAAAATACGCACGCAGAGAGAGTTGAATGATGTTGGTTGGAGTAATGTGTGACACTCTTTTTAAGTTACTTTGATAAAAAATCATCTGGCAAATGAGAACACGCATTAGAATCAATGATGGACACTTTTGTAGTTGCTCATCTTAATGGTTATTGGAGGGTATTTGTTTGGTGGTGGGGAAGATGCTGCCACAACAGCACTGGTGGCCGTTTCATTTCCAATGGATCTCTGGGATCTTGAGCACTCAGACACTAGTGCAGTTACCAGGTGTCACTATAGGTGTCAGTATATTAAACAAAAAGCACAATTTTCAGGAATGTAGTTTCAAATCATTCTGTTCCCCTTCCAATTACCATTAGAGGCCTCTTGTACCCCCTGTGTCCCCGCTCATTAGCTTTACATTTGTGTATGTTTTTTTAGGAGTTGAACTCTCAAACTTGTGGTTGTCAGCACCTGAGGCCAAGTGAGCCACACAAACAACAACATGACAAAAAATGTTTATGTCAAGCAAGGACTTCACTGTGCAAAGCTATTACCCCCCCCCCCAACAAACTCCATCCAGTCAATATTCAAGCCTCCAGTTCCTAAGGTGCAGCGGGATGGCAGATCTGTAGCCGACAGCCATAGTCAAAAATGCATGTTCAGCCTCTCTGCTAGGAAGTGGATGTGCCAGTCACGACAAAATGGTTCCTGAGACAGCAGGTTTACTTAACTTGTTTTTCTTATGGATGGATTGTTAGGTTTCTTTCTTTTAGTGCGCTACATGAGCAGCCAATTGTTGGCTTGACTGTGTCCCAGTTTTCTTGTTGCCAAGTGCAAATTGTCGTGGAAATTGTTGAACTTTGTGTGTTTGTGCATAATAATGAATAACTCTTACGTACTGAGTTTTGTGCATTTGTGTCATTTTGAGAGGACATTTACATGTGTGTGCTGTATGTTTTTAGTTTTATGTGTGCGTTAATGTTTCTGTGTGTTTTTTGTGTAGTTATTGGGGTGTGTGTGTGTGTGTGTGTGTGTGTGTATGTTTGTGTGCACTTGAGTCTGTGTAGTTGTGTTATATGTTATATACACATGCATGAGCAATTGTTTGGGTGCCTATACGTGCAATACTTACTACATGTGTACTGGTGCCTATCTAGCCTTATTCCCTTCATTTTAAAACCAGAGAGTTGAATCAGTTCATCTGGACAAAACTTTTAGTGGGAGAAACATTTCACCACTCATCTAAGTGACTTCGTAAGATTCAGCTGACTGCAGGTATTCCCATCCTTATAAACAGCACAGTTGCATAACGACTAAACCCGGCACATTTGCATCACAACAAAAACCAGCTATCAGTTTCATATGTTAATTGCCGTGACCATTAATTAGAATTAAGATGGCCATGTGTACTGTTCACAGAGGATTGGGGAATAGTTGCAATCACAGCATAGTAAGATGGTGTACTCTTAGCCCCCCCCGGGGTTCAGGGATGGTCATTCCCTCTTCACATAGATGGCCTCTTTGACTCCCCATTCAAACCAGCATTCCTCCCTATCAGGATGTGCACATCCTCATCCTTGAAAGAGTGGCTACTGGCCTGTAGATGGGTGTAGACTGTGGAGTCCTGGCCTGACATGTTAGCTCTCCTGTGCGGTGTCATCCTCTTGGCCAGCGTCTGTTTGGTTTCCCTGATGTAGAAGTCACGGCAATCCTCCTGGCACTTAACAGCGTACACTATATTGCAGTGTTTGTGCCGAGGGACCCGATCCTTAGACCAATTTCAGGCGCAGCATGTTTTGGGGTTTGAAAGTGACTGAGATGTGGTGTTTGGAAAATACACGTCTCAACTGTTCTGACACTCCCGCCACAACTGGAATCACCACTGGTTTACTCTTAGGCAGCTGTTGTTCTTCCCTCTTCGATCGGCTGGTGCAGTGTTTGGGCGTCTTCCTGGCTTTGACAAATGCCCAGTTAGGACAGCCACACTGAACCAGGTTTAATGTGGGATTTCTCCCCTTCCCTGGCCGCTGTGTTGGTGGGGACGTTGTCAGCTCGGTGGTAGTGTCCTGATGACTCCTAGTTTGTGCCCCAGTGGAGCATGCATCAATACTTCATTTTAATACTTCCAAAGTAACGATAATTGACCTTTTTGTCTAAACATAAGACTCACTTTGTTAGCCAAATACTATAGATAAATTAGCAATTGTATTTCTTGTTGCAATTGGACATGAGCTAAATATATCAACACGCGGTATTGGTTAGGGAACATGCTATAAACCTGTCAAATGAAGGGTTTATGTGCCCAGACATCATGTATCATTATTGCCCCTGAAAAAAAAATCTAATGTTCTCTCATAAAAATATTTACGATATGAAATAAATAATAGGTAAATAAATAAAATTGTCACACACAGACTTCCGATAGCTTGATTATCATGTGTCGCAGGTCGACAGGGTACAGTACTTTTCTTTCTTTTTTTTCTAACACATACTACATCATGTTAGCAGCATGTCTAACACTCTTCTGACTTGGGCTCTGCTGTGTGATGCAGGCATATAAATTTAAGGCTGCCATCTCTGTTGGAAATGATGTGACATGAGTGCACTGAGGGGAAAGGGGAAAGTCTGTGTATCTGGTTGTAGGCAGAGATGGGGGAAACGGGAGATCATGTTATGCAAGCGCACCGTACTGAGCCCGTTTCACAAACGATACTTAATCCCAATAAGACAAGTACCGTCAGAGCAAATAGAGCAAATAGAGCATAAGTGAAACATTTTGAAAAACAGATTTTTGGGGTTATTTGGAGGTTATCTTCTTTTATCCTTTATTCTCTCTCTCCCTCTCGCGCGCGCACACACACATTCTTGAGCTTTTATCATTGTGAGGACCTCTCATCGTTGGTGTTACATGTGGTTTTAAATCATCAAATAAATGCATTAATTGATTATGTTCATTCCCTAGCCCTGAACTCTAAGGGACCTGGTGTGTCAGGGCCCTTAGAGGTAGGCCATCGGCCAATGTCAGGCCGTCGGTGAGCGTCTGTGACCCTAGTGTTTGTGGTGTGTCCCACACCATCAGCACTAGTCGGACCCCTGTCGGCAGCTATTTGTCCAATTCAGCATGTGGAATGGGTGGAACCCGTCGATGAGACCGATCACTCGGATTGGCTGTTCAGCTTAGTGAATCAGTGCAGAATGTACATGCTAGTTGGCCGTCAGCTGTAGTCTTTGCGGTGTGTTCAAGTGCTACTTTTTGGTCCAGACGGCAGGCGACATGAGGTGATGCAACAGTCGTTCTTCGTCACCACTAGTGGGTTTGGTGTGTCTGGGCCCTAACCTTAACTATCAGAACTACATGCCTAACCTTAACCCTTACCCTAAATTTAACCTAATCCTAATTGTAACCCAAACCCTAAACCCAAATCCTAACCCTAAAAACAGACCCTTAAAAAAGTGAGGACCGGCCAAGATGAACTTCTTGCTTTTAGATGAACTTCATTCATTATTGAAGACTGGTCTGGTCCAACCATGACAGCAGCCAGTGGAGAAAGTATTTTCAAAAGTGGTGACATTTTGGGTTAACCCAGTCCTAAACTTTCTCTCTCTCATCATCTCTCCTCTCTTCCTTTCTCTCCTACATCTCACTGTATCATTTATCATCACATATCCTGTCTGCTCCCTTTCTGAGATCTACCTCTTTCTACCTTTTCATCTTTTCTCACTGTCCATCTCCCATTCCATCCCTCCGTCTCTCTCTCTCTCTCTCTCTCTCTCTCTCTCTCTCTCTCTCTCTCTCTCTCTCTCTCTCTCTCTCTCTCTCTCTCTGTTCGGTTACAGGACTACACACTGACCATGTACTTCCAGCAGGCCTGGCGAGACAAGAGGCTGTCCTACTCCGAGATCCCCCTGAACCTGACCCTAGATAACCGGGTAGCTGACCAGCTCTGGGTCCCTGACACCTACTTTCTCAACGACAAGAAATCCTTCGTCCACGGTGTCACAGTGAAAAATAGAATGATCCGACTGCACCCGGATGGGACCGTACTGTACGGCCTAAGGTGAGATGTTTATCTGTACCCAGTCTATTGATAAAAAACAAAGGTGTCCATTCAAGTAGACAAGAGTACATACATTGGTTGTACCCCTGTGAAGAAGGTTATGCTTTTGCCCTGCTTTATCTGTCTGTCAGCAAGATATCTTGAAAAAAAAAAAGGAAGGATGGGTTCTGATAAAATGTTCTGCGCAGGTGGACTGCGGACAGGGGAATATCCAATTCGATTTTGATGGTGACACTTTCTAGATTTGTTGAGATATTTAATCTTGCTCAGCCTTGATGGTGGTCTGCACTCTCTGAGTGCTCGTATTGTCACATGAAAATTATTAAATGAACAAAATGTCTCCTATACACCTGGCTGCACAGCAGTTGCAAGTAGTAAACTGTGCTGTCAAAGTACACCAATCAGCCATAAGATTAAAACCACCTGAGGCCACTGCCATCAGGGATCACCATTGCCATGAGGGGTGTACTTGGCCTGCAAAAATGTTTAGGCAGGTGGTACGTGTCAAAGTAACATCAACATGGATGCCGGGACCCAAGTTTCCCCAACATACCATTTCCCAGAGCATCACACTGCCTCTGCTGGCTTGCCTTTTTCCCATAGTGCATCCTGGTGTCATCTCTTCCCCAGGTAAATAATGCACATGCACGCGGCCGTCCACATGTAAACAATGAAAGAAAAATTGATTTATCAGACCAGGCCACTTGCTTCCACTGCTCCATGGTCAAGTTCTGATGCTTACATGCCCATTGTAGGCGCTTTTGGCGGTGGACAGGGGTCGTGGACACTCTGACCAGTCTGCAACTACGCAGCCCCATATGCAGCAAGCTGCAATGCATTATTGCATGTCCTGAGACCTGTCTATCATAGCCAGCATTAACTTTTTCAGCAATTTGAGCTACAGTTGCTCTTCTGTGGAATTGGACCAGACGAGCTAGCCTTTGCTCCCCACATGCATCAATGAGCGTTGGGTGCCCATGACCCTGTCACCGGTTCACTGGTTGTCCTGGCACAAATGAGCTGCAAAAACTGGTTGTTCTCCAGTTAGAAAGCATGCCCTTTAGCAGGAGAGATTGAGATTAATGTGTGTTGAATACTTGATAGGGCTGACCAGGTTGGCTGTCAGCAAGAGTTTCCTGGCATAACTTGCCGCACCCATTTGTATCTGTATAACATTTCACTTTATTTTGTGCCCAGCTTGTGCTATAACAGACAGAAACTTGGTGGGCAGGTGAGTGGATAAATAAAGAAGATGGATGGATGGATATATTAGGATATACATACACCAGTCAGCCAAAACATTAAAACCGCCTGCCTAAGATTGTGTAGATTCCATTTGTGTCACCAAAACAGTTCTGACTTATCAAGCCATGGACTCCACAAGACCTCTGAAGGTGTCCTCTGATATCTGGCACTGAGACATTAGCAGCAGATCCTTTAAGTCCTCTAAGTTGCGAGGTGGGGCCTCCATCGATCAGACTTGTTTTTCCAGCATGCCACAGATGCTTGATAAGATTGAGATCTGGGGAATTTGGAGACCAAGGCAGCACCTTGAACTCTTTGTCAGGTGCTTCAAACCATTCCTGAGCCATTTTTTCCAGTGTAACAGGGCACACTATCCTGCTGAAAGAGGCCACTGCCATCAGGGAATGTAGTTATCATGGACGGGTATACTTGGTCTGCAATAATGTTTAGGTAGGTGGTTTGTGTCAAAGTAACATCCACATAAGTGCCAGGACCCAAGGAGTCCCAGCAGAATGTTGCCCAAACCATCACGCTGTACCAGCTTGCCTTCTTCCCATAGTGCATCCTGGTACGATCTCTTCCCCTGGTAGATGACATACATGCACTCGGCCTTCCACATGATGCTAAAGAAAATATGATTTATCAGACCAGGCCACCTTATTCCACTGCTCCATGGTCCAGTTCTGACACTCACGTGCCCATTGTAGGCATTTTCAGTGGTGGACAGGGGTCATAATGGGCACTCTGACCAGTCTGCAACTATGCAACCCCATACGCAGCAAGTTTTGATGTACTACGTGTCCTGACGCCAGTCTATCATAGCCAGCATTAACTTTTTCTGCAATATGAGCTACAGTTGCTCTTCTGTGGGATTGGACAAGACAGGCTAGCCTTTGCTCCCTACATGCATCAATAAGCCTTGGGCACCCATGACCTTGTCGCTGATTTACCGGTTGTCCTTCCTTGGACCACTTTTGGTAGGTACTGACCACTGCATACCGGGAACACCCCACAAGACCTGCCGTTTTGCCGATGCTCTGACCCAGTTATTGAGCCATCACAATTTGGCCCTTGTCAAAGTCACTCACATTCTTATGCTTGCCCATTTGACTTGTTGCCTAATATAGCCCACCGAGATAATCAATGTTATTCACTTACCTGTCAATGGTTTTAATGTTTTGGCTATATATATTTTTCAACTTCAAATGATTAATCTCTTTGTTTGTGTCTTTTTTATTTCTTATTAAAGGAAAAGAAGCAATCAAGCAAGCAACTTAAAACAAGCTAAACTTTAGCCACAAATTCAATTTCACAATGAGACAATGTTGACGCTGCACTCCATTTAGTTAGCAATTAGCCCGCTGTAAAAAGAAAACCAATGATGCAAATGGTAATAAATACCACCCTGTGCCTGAAGGAAGAGAATGAGATGATAAACTGACCTATTTGTCCGCTATTGACAGAACATATGGGACTCTCCAGCTAAATGCCTGTGTTACGCTAATGTCTCCTCTTTCCTAGTTACACTGCTCTAAAATCACAAAACAAGCACCTATTACCGAACATGTTGTTAACTGTAAACACTTCGTAGATGCTATCATGTCAGATAATTGACATAGCCATCCATCTTCGTCAACCATGCGACTGGCTTACTGTTTCAGAGCAGATGGTCTTTTTTATGCATCCTTCTCCAACTCATTGTGATGGATGAGTTCTTCAGATACCGACAGCTGTCAGTGTTCAGTTTGTCTGCTGGACAGCCAGCTGAGCTGCAACAGGGACTGGGATACTACTCTCATCAAAAAAAAAAAAAAAAACCAAGGGTAATCTTCCCTTCTTTGCGTGCTTTGGGCAGTGCCTATTCGATTTGGAATTGTGTGTGTGTGTGTATATATAAATATATATATATATATAAGCTGAAGTTCATTTGCAACATGCACAAATATGAGCATACAAAAAAAAAAAAACAAACAAACACACACACACACACTTTTATATGCAGATCAATCTACGTCAATAGCAATGTAGATAATTTGGTTATTGAAATTCATCATTCTTTATCCCCACCATGTCAGCTCACCTCCCTGGCAATCTGAAAACAAGCAAGAAACTAAATGGCAGAATAATAATATCCCATTAGATTTACAATATACTTTATATTAAAATCTGATCACAAAAGGTAGAGTGCAGAGCTAAGAGATGAAATAAGTTTAAAAAAGCATATGATCAATCGAGCAAAACAGACAATAGGACGACAAAAGAAGTTAGGAGTGGGTGTGGTTTACAATTTAGTATACAATGCACAACACTGTACAAAATGTAAAAAAAAAACCTGCATAAAGTAAGTGTGTGGAAGTTTTTCTTTTTTTTATGAGATTGCTTTATGGTGTGGGGCAGCTGTCATAGTCCTTATCACTACACATGTTAAATTACATACTCTTATGAAAGATTGCTTAAGAAGATATGCTCTGTCTCAGGTATTATTTCCTGGAGTGGTCCAGGTCAAACTAGTCCAGGTCTCCGGTTGTGATGGCCCTCTATGCTAAATTCATGAGCGCCATCCCTCTGAGTTTTAACAAAACACGATGACAGTGCCCTTCTTACAACATTCCTTATTGATGCTTCATCAGTTTATTTTGCAAACGGCCCTCTGATGCCCAAACTCCATAAAAAAAATATTGGAAAACAACCACATAACGACCATAATGGCAGCCCATTGGTGCTACTGTTGGAGAGCAAATTAAACAAAGAAAAGGTAAGCGAAAGAGAAGGGAGTGGGGGGTGGATTCTCACAACTACTTTTGTAATATCTATATTTCTACGTTCTTCTGCAGAGTACAATAATTTACCAAATTGTTTCAGAGAAAATTGTTTTTCATAGTAACTCAACCGCTGAAACCACATCTCAGCATAGGCAAAATTCCTTAATGTGCTAGAGCCCAAAATTAATTATAAACCCAGTGCTATAATAAGAAAGGGAAAGGTAGATTGTGGTGGGAGATAGAGAGGGGAAGAGGAAATGGAAAAGGAAGAGACACTGGAGGGGAGGAGGGAAGGGGAATGAAGTTGTGCTAGAAGGATGATGGCAGAAGTAGAGAAAAAGACAAAGGAAGGGAAAACAGATATGGGGTTTGCCCTTCG
Organism: Lampris incognitus; assembly: GCF_029633865.1. Classification (NCBI taxonomy): domain Eukaryota; kingdom Metazoa; phylum Chordata; class Actinopteri; order Lampriformes; family Lampridae; genus Lampris; species Lampris incognitus. The sequence goes on from NC_079218.1 coordinate 36,005,565, forward strand.
TGAAAGAATCCACTGAACAATTTCCAGAACAAGCTTCATTTATTTGTAAGTGCTGACTGCCTGAGTGGTTAAAAGCTCATTGAGAAGCTGTTGTTGATAACCTTTTCAAAAATCACTTTTAATTGCCAGTTGAGGGACTCTTAGCCAAACAAAGGTCTGTTAATTGGGCCTGAAAGCTTTGAATTATGTATAATTGAAAAGGGTAAGAGGAACTTTTAATGGTATATGGAAAAATTTCCAATTGTGCCCGAGTAGTATAATTTGGCAAACAAAAGCTTTCACCAGAACTTATAATTTCCTTGCCAAAAACTTTTTTCTGTGTTCTTTGAAAGATATCATGCCTCTTGGATAATTTTCAAATTCTTGGGTATAAGCTCCAAACACAGTGTGTGACTGTCATGCACATTTATCACCACATCTTAGATCCAAAGCTGTTTTGGAACTAACTTAGAAACACAGAGTTGGCCCTAGTAAATTACTCAGAAAAAAATAATCAATGAATTAAAAAAAATAATCAATGAATTAAAAAAAAAAAAAAACAAAGACCTCAAGCTATCTCGAGTGTAATAAGTATGCAGTCGAATAAAATGCTTGGCGAATCACTAAGTTTGGCGAGTCACTAAGTCGCGGTCATGCTAGGCGGGTTTCTATGTTGAGTCCGGAAACACTGTGTCTTGGGAAATTGCAGCAGGATAGATAAATATGAAGTACTCCAAATTAAGGCAAATGAAATCATTGATGCCCAGGTTATAACTGCAATTGCATGTGAGTTGGATATTTCCCCACCAAGGGTAAATAAAGATTATTTTATCTTTTCAGTTTCTGAGCAGCTAATAGCAGTCATCCAACATATGAATCTGCCAGTAAATCAAAATAATCCTCCCTTTCCTTACACTGCAATATATATATCCTAAATAACAGTACTGAAACATGAAGATTTTTATTCTATTTAAAAAAAAAAAGTTTTTCTTTACCAAAAACAAAGCAAATTACCAGTGGCATCTCTGGCACGGAAAGCCTGGTGGGCCACAATACAGTCTGTATGGGTAGCATCCAACTTGTCAATGAAACTACACACAAACCTATTTGCTCAATGAATCTAAACACAAACACACCTCATCAATGAATGAAATCACAAATGCACACATAAACGCAACGTGGTGCAGGAGTTAGCGGAAGTGGAGACAGGGATATGAGTGACATTATCAATAATGACATTTGATCTCACACAACTGATATATTAACTTGTTTTACAGCATCACATTACAAATCCAAAGTTATCAAGCAGCAGGGGTTAAACTGGGATTTGTTATGGGGGGACCGAGCTGGGAAGGATGTGCAGCAGGTTAGGGTGATCAAGGATAGAGATGGAAATATACTGACAAGTGAGGAGAGTGTGTTGTGAAGGTGGAAGGAGTACTTTGAGGAGCTGATGATGAAGAAAATGAGAGAGAGCAGGTTGGATGATGTGGGAATAGTGAATCAGGAAGTGTGGTGGATTAGCAAGGAGGAAGTGAGGGCAGCTATGAAGAGGATGAAGAGGGGAAAGGCAGTTGGTCCTGATGACATACCTGTGGAGGCATGGATATGTTTAGGAGAGATGGCAGTGGGGTTTTTAATTAGACTTTCACACAATCTTGGAAAGTGAAAGGATGCCTGAGGAGTGGAGAAGAAGCATACTGGTACCGATTTTCAAGAATAAGGGCAATGTGCAGAACTGTAGCAACTACAGAGGTATAAAGTTGATCAGCCACAGCATGAAGATATGGAAAAGAGTAATAGTAGCTGGGTTCAGAGGAGAGTTAACAGTTACTGAGCAGCAGTATGGTTTCATGCCACGAAAGAGCACTACAGATGCAATGTTTGCTTTGGGAATGTTGATTGAGAAGTATAGAGAAGGTCAGAAGGAGTTACATCATGTCTTTGTGGATTTAGAGAAAGTATACGACAGGGTGCCAAGAGAAGGGGTGTGGTATTTGTATGAGGAAGTGGGGAGTTGCAGAGAAGTATGTAGGAGTGGTGCAGGATATGTATGAGGGAAGTGTGACAATGGTGAGGTGTGCGGTTGGAATGACAGTTGGGTTCAAGGTGGAGGTGGGATTACATCAAGGATCGGCTCTGAGTCCTTTCTTGTTTGCAATGGTGATGGACAGGTTGACGGACAAGATCAGGCAGGAGTCTCCGTGGACTATGAAGTTTGTGGATGACATTGTGATCTGTAGTGAGAGTAGGGGGCAGGTTGAGGAAAGCCTGGAGAGGTGGAGGTATGCACTGGAGAGAAGAGGAATGAAAGTCAGCAGGAGCAAGACGGAATACATATGCGTGAATGAGAGGGAGGACAGTGGAATGGTCAGGATGCAAGGAGTAGAGGTGATGAAGGCGTATGAGTTTAAATACTTGGGGTCAACTGTCCAAAGTAATGGGGAGTGCAGAAGAGAGGTGAGGAAGAGGGTGCAGGCAGGGTGGAGTGGGTGGAGAAGAGTATCAAGAGTGATTTGCAACAGAAGGGTACCGGAAGGAGTTAAAGGGAAGGTTTACAAGACGGTTGTGAGACCAGCTATGTTATGTGGTTTGGAGACAGTGGCACTGACGAAAAGACAGGAGGTGGAGCTGGAGGTGGCAGAGTTGAAGATGCTAAGATTTTCATTGGGAGTGACGAAGAAGGACAGGGTTAGGAATGAGCATATTAGAGGGACAGTTCAGGTTGGACGGTTTGGAGACAAGCAAGAGAGGCAAGACTGAGATGGCATGGACATGTGTGGAGGACAGATGCTGGGTATATTGGGAGAAGGATGTTGAATATTGAGCTGCCAGGGAAGAGGAAAAGAGGAAGGTGAAAGAGGAGGTTTATGGATGTGGTTAGAGAGGACATGTAGGTGGCTGGTGTGACAGAGGGGGATGCAAAGGACTAGAATAATTGGAAACGGATGATCTGTTGTGGAGACCCCTAATGGGAGCAGCCGAAAGTAGTAGTAGTAGTAGTAATAGTTATGGGGGGGGGGTGCTCTCTGGTTTCAGTGTTGCCATGGGTGCATGTGTGTACCCATAGAATACAAGTCAGGTCAGCTTTTGCTGCTACCACTATGACGGTAGATGGTACCATCTGCATTTGTTTCTAATGCCTTGTAGATTTGCCTCTTTAGGCAAAGGCTAGGAGAAGGTAACTTTGAATTCAAATCCAAGAAGGCGCTGGCAGCAGGGTGCTTAATGGTGTTTGCGGCAGAAGAGCTCAATAGGATCATGAGCCCTGCTGGACCAATAGCACAAACATCAGATGGCATGCAGAGGAACCACTCTGTTGGTCAATGGAAGGCATCACTTGATAAGTAAGCTGTCACTGTGGGGCAAACTTTCTTTCTACTGAGCCCATTGCACTATGGCGTACCACTTGGGAATGGGTTCTGAGGTCCAGACAGACTGTTTGGCGGGGGCACGACACCGACTGTCTTAACTACTGTGCAAGATGTGATGTGAGGAGAGCTCGATGGTCGCTCTAATGTGGGCCTGATGGCTCACAGGTGTGCTTGCCGAGCTTAAACTGCATCACAGTCATCATCATTTTGATGGACTGCCAAAGAGAGATAGAATACAAAATCTGATTGATATTATTTGACAAACTGTAAATAAAATATAACAAGGTGAGACAACTCTCTGCTCTGAACCCTAAATCACTAATCAAAGTCATTCTAGATACTGTTGGCAGTGTGCAAAACTACAGCTGATGACAATAAAATCATTATGTAAGTGCACTCTCCTGTGTATCTGTATCAGTGGTGGTGTTACCACTAAAGAAGAGGATAATGATAAAAAGTAATATGAATAGAAACGTCTCTTTAATAGTTACATTAATCTGGAATTAATTTACAGTTTACAAATACACTCACCGGCCACTTTATTAGGCACACCTGTCCAACTGCTCGTTAACGCAAATTTCTAATCAGCCAATCACATGGCAGCAACTCAATGCATTTAGGCATGTAGACATGGTCAAGACGATCTGCTGCAGTTCAAACCGAGCATCAGAATGGGGAAGAAAGGTGATTTAAGTGACTTTGAACGTGGCATGGTTGTTGGTGCCAGACGGGCTGGTCTGAGTATTTCAGAAACTGCTGATCTAGTGGGATTTTAAAGCACAACCATCTCTAGGGTTTACAGAGAATGGTCCGAAAAAGAGAAAATATCCAGTGAGCGGCAGTTCTGTGGGCGAAAATGCCTTGTTGATGCCAGAGGTCAGAGGAGAATGGCCAGACTGGTTCCAGCTGATAGAAAGGCAACAGTAACTCAAATAACCACTCATTACAACCGAGGTTTGCAGAAGAGCATCTCTGAACGCACAACACGTAGAACCTTGAGGCAGATGGGCTACAGCAGCAGAAGACCACACCGGGTGCCACTCCTGTCAGCTAAGAACAGGAAACTGAGGCTACAATTCGCACAGGCTCACCAAAATTGGACAATAGAAGATTGGAAAAACGTTGCCTGGTCTGATGAGTCTCGATTTCTGCTGCGACATTCGGATGGTAGGGTCAGAATTTGGCGTCAACAACATGAAAGCATGGATCCATCCTGCCTTGTATCAACGGTTCAGGCTGCTGGTGGTGTTGTAATGGTGTGGGGGATATTTTCTTGGCACACTTTGGGCCGCTTAGTACCAATTGAGCATCGTGTCAACGCCACAGCCTACCTGAGTATTGTTGCTGACCATGTCCATCCCTTTATGACCACAGTGTTCCCATCTTCTGATGGCTACTTCCAGCAGGATAACGCGCCATGTCATAAAGCTCGAATCATCTCAGACTGGTTTCTTGAACATGACAATGAGTTCACTGTACTCAAATGGCCTCCACAGTCACCAGATCTCAATCCAATAGAGCACCTTTGGGATGTGGTGGACCGGGAGATTCGCATCATGGTTGTGCAGCCGACAAATCTGCAGCAACTGCGTGATGCTATCATGTCAATATGGATCAAACTCTCTGAGGAATGTTTCCAGTACCTTGTTGAATCTATGCCACGAAGGATTAAGGCAGTTCTGAAGGCAAAAGGGGGTCCAACCCGGTACTCGCAAGGTGTACCTAATAAAGTGGCCAGTGAGTGTATACACAGGATGTCAACACCTTTTCAGATTTTGAAACCTTTCCATGACTATTAGCTCCCAAAAGTTTGCGGCAACCTGCCGCAAACTCTCTTGCGTTAGTATCATTTCGTAAAATTGAAATATTGTTTAAGCACAATATCAGAGCAATTTACATTCTGTTATAAACCTGTCAGTTTCTGAACATTTTTTTCCAACTACCTTGTCATCCACCTATACCACATACTGGCCTCCAGCCGAACGTGATTAACAGGATGGTTCAATCAGCTGACAGTCACAAAATTAAGCCTAGCAAAATGGCCCTGGCTCCTGATATTACTGCCATACCTAGCAAGTTAAAATAAGCTACTATGATGAGTTTGCCTTGATTAAAAACTAAAATACTAATGACCATGTTTGCTGGTTTATAGTTAATTAAGTTTACAGCAGTTTGTTAAACTATCAATGTTTGTTGTTTAGTGGGAATATCAGATGAAAAAAATCTTTCTAACCAATTAAACAACACTGTTGAAAGTAATAACCTCCTCAGTGACTTCCAATATGGTTTCCACTCTGCCCAATCAACCATGTCTGCATTACTATTATGTACAGAACAAATGCGTACTTCACTCAACCAAGGTCATGACCGTACTCCTGCCATTTTTGCTGCCAAAATGTGTGTGCATACTAAATCCCTTAATCACTGTTTATTAACTGTAAAAGGGTCTATAAAATGAGTGGACTAAACTGAAGACATCATTAAAAATGCATGCGTATGTGGCGCCCATTTTATATTGGGTAAGTAATTCTGTTTTTGTTAACTTAAAATTGTGTCGCTTAAACTGAACGTTAGACCCTTTTATGACCTGCATCACGCATAATATGTACACATTTTGGCAGCAAAATCACGTGATCACTGTTTACCAACTGTAAAAAGGTCTATTGGTTTTTGCAAAGCCTTTGATACAGTGAATTATCAGATTCTGCTGAACAAACTCAGCTCATTTCAATTTTCCTCTGCAGTGGTAATGATGTCCTTCTCATATTTACCTAACAGGTCTCAAGTGGCTAAAATCGGTCATCTAACATCTCCCCTATAACTTGAGAGTACCACAAGGCAGCATTCTGGGTCCTGTACTCTTTTTTTCTGTATATTAATGTCAATGTGTGTAAATATTCTAATTGTCTGCTAAATGCCGGTGACACTATTTTTTAAAATTATTTCTGATCCAAACCCTTATGTCATAAACTCAAAACTCTTCTGACATTCACTACTTGCATGAGTGGTTGAACTCTATCAATGTCAAGAAAACAGTATGTATGTATTTCTATTCCCCTAAGAAATCTATATCTGTCTGACCTCATTCATTTTGCGAATCAAACACTTTCCATCACAAAAAAACTACAAATATCTTAAGAGTATCCCTTGATTCAAATCTCACTTATTGAAATCACATTCATAATTTAACGAAGACATTCAACCAGAAATTGTACGCTTATAAAAATGTCAGACCATATCTCATCCATACTGTCTCAGACACTACACACAATCATTATTTCAACAATATCCTACTGTCTCCCTGACTAGTCCCTCACCACAAAGGAAACCATTGAACCAATAGCAAGACTCTACAATAAAACTTACAAGATCCATGGCAACCTTCTCCCTTGGACTCACCACTGCACTGCACTTTCACATTCTAACACCCTGACGTTTCAGAGGTACACAAATAATCTGGCCATTACATTTTAGTTTAAGATCCAAAACAATAACTCTCTTCAAACACTTGCTGCTCTATTTACAAGACACAACACAAGATAAGAACACATCACCAGATCAATCTCATACACACACACTCTTATTCTAGTTCCCGCTTACAAAAAGAACCATGGTCAGAGATTTTTTTTTTCACACATACACTAAAATTTGGAATGAGATCCCATATTATATTAGAACAATAACCTCTTATACATTTCAAAAAAGGCATATAAACACTGTCTAATGGAAGGACACACCTGCAACTCCTGATTCAGCTCTTATACACCATCTTAAGTCCACCCCTTTGTAGTGTCTGTGTAGCTATGTTTTGCTGTTTTTCTGTTTCTGTAATTTTCTGTTTTTATTTTGTATTATAATGTGCTTATGTCTTTTATGTGCTGCAGAACAGGAACCTGCTGTAAACCAGTTTTAACTGAGTCAGGCTCGTTTAAATGTAATGCATTTTAACATCTGTAATGTTACTTTTAATCTTTTCCTGTATGATAACAAAGTAAGTAAGTAAATAACTGCGCACCACAGTGAGGACATTTTTCCCCCACTTAATAAACTCATGATGACAGCACCGGTGTTACCGGATACACCGACCAGACATTTTCTCTGGGAGTGTGCCTTCGTCACGCCCCGCATGAGTCAGGTGCGGCAGCCTGTAGATACGACTGTCAGCTCACCGCTGACCATGACAGTGATGACGCAAGTCATTTTAAACTTGAAAAATATGAATGGTTATTTATTTGAATGGCTGGCATGTAGTCTTTGTATGTAGTCTTTCAACAATAAAGGCAGAATTATATATATATATGAATTAATTAATTGTTGATGGAAGATTTTTTTTTTTTTTTTGCCAGTGCTCAACTCCACCTGATGACGTTTGAGGTGCTATATGGTGGTGCCGAGCCCCCAACAGCACCAGCCCAATTTAATCCCTGTCAAGCAGTATACCATCATTGTGGTCTGCAACTGTAATAACATCCAAAACAACATTTCAGAGCAGGGTAAACCATTGTTTTCCAGGCCTTAACCTACAGCCAAAATAACACGCCTTGTAATAATGCAAAATAGACTCACCAGTGACATTCACTGCATGAAAAAAAAAAAGATGCACGATGGGCGTACAGGTAGCATAGCAGTCTATTCTGTTGCCTACCAACACGGGGATCCCGATTCAAATCCCCATCTTACATCGAGTTTGGTCGGTGTCCCTGTGGACACAATTGGCCGTGTCTGTGGGTGTGTGGGTATCCACATACCCGTATGTCCTGGTCGCTGCACTAGTGCCTCCTCTGGTCGGTCAGGGTGTTTTTGTTTGGGGGGGGGGACTAGGGGGAATAGCGTGATCCTCCCATGCGCTACGTCCCCCTGGCAAACTCCTCACTGTCAGGTGAAAAGAAACGGCTGGCGACTCCACATGTATCGGAGGAGACATGTGGTAGTCTGCAGTCCTCTCCGGATCAGCAGAGGGTGTGGAGCAGCGACCGGGATGGCTCGGAAGAGTGGGGTAATTCGGATCCAATTGGGGAGAAAAAGGGTGGGAGAAAAAAAAGAAAGAAAAGATGCACGACGAACCTTCATCTGGTCAAATTTGTCAATAACTTTTCTGTCAAAGTCCACCTATTCCTGAATGAATTAATTTTTCAATTGATAGCATAGCATGTGCATTTAACCTGTTGTCGCATGGTGTCAAATGGTGTTGCATGTGATTGCGTAGCAACGCCAATACCGTAGATGACGTTGACTAAATGTCTTGACATATGCCACTCATTCTATTATTTTTTTTATCAGCTGCTCTCTGCTTGGGGCCGACGTCACCGTGCCCCACAGCTCATTATTGAAAGCACGTTGAATATGCACAGTGTTTTAAACTGCTCACTTGGTTAAATCAACACTGACCGGCCGGCTCCATGCTCACCAAATTGAGACTTTTAGAATAAATGCTGACCTTTACATAACAGGTACAGGAATATATGTATCAGACAGTGCTACTGTGGTCATATGTAATACATGTGCAACAATGTTAGATACGAAGAAAAAAATTACTTGTTACATTAAATTATTGATCATGTCGCGCAATGGTGATATCCGGTTGGGCCCTGCCCCACTGACCTCTAATGTAGAGAAGCCATTGCAAATACCCCAAATTCTTGAATTTCTAAGAATCAAATTGATTGTTTCATTTTACTTTCAGTGGAGTGATCTACCTCATACTAAAGGCCATTAATGGACATTAATATTATTCTTAAAAATTCCTTATATTTGGTATTGATATTCCTGTTTGTTCCTTTTAAATATCTTATCCGTGCCTTTGTGTTTTTACGTTGAGCATTTCACCAAGACCAACTCTATACCCAAAAGTGGCTGCCCATAAAATTTAACCTACATTTATTTACAAAATATTATCATTAATCAGAATCAGAATCAGAACACTTTATCAATCCCCGAGGGGAAATTGGGTAATTGGATAATTGTGTCATTAAAACACTATTAATCCAGACGTAATGATTGTCATTACGTAATAGTACAAAGTAATAAAATAAAGGGAAATATGCAGATTAATGATGTCAGATGGCATTGAAACACAGTTCTGTATTTCTGTATTATCTTCTGAAAAACAGTTCTGAGTACAAAATCATGCGTACTCACGGCATTTGAGTTTTAATGGATAAAAGGCAGTTTCTGTCCAACTGTCAAATCCAATAGGGGAATGAAAAAGACAATCAGTTGGAGTAAGAGGCTGAACACTATACAAGTTGTGACCCAAAGTCTGTTGCAATATGAGCAAAATATTACTTTGGATGAAGTGAGGACTAGATAGAAACTGGAAGAAAAAAAATCCCTTATACTTGACACTTGATATCATGTAAGTAGAGTGACCAGATTTTAGCAGGCCCCAAACTCAGACATGGAATCAAACACATGTGAAAGTGCAACCCCATGCCCTCAAAAACTCAGCAAACCCTTTTTTATGAGGGCCTAATTCAGATTCTAAGACTTCTAAAACAATGATTACAAAAAAACAAAAAAAATACACCAAAGCATACCAGAAAGGAAATCCCTATGGGATTTTTTTGGGGGGGATTATATAATAAATAAACACTTTTTTAGGCTGTCTCCACCTACCAAGATTCAGAAAGAGGATAAAAAGGAGTGTAGATGTAGAGGACAGCAATGGTGGTGTGGGTTTGACTGAAGGTGGCAGTAGAACATATCGCCCCAGCTTCCCACAAGTCTACCCAAAGAGTTTAGTTGGTTGGGGCATACGGGTGGCGTGGCGGTCTATTCTGTTGCTTACCAACATGGGGATCAGCGGCTTGAATGCCCGTGTTACCTCCGGCTTGGTCGGGGTGTCCCTACAGACACAATTGGCTGTGTCTGCGGGTGGGAAGCTGGATGTGGGTATGTGTACTGGTCACTGCACTATTGCCTGCTCTGGTCGGTTGGGGCGCCTGTTTGGGAAGGGGGAGGGACTGGGGAAACAGCATGATCCTCCGACTCACTACGTCTTCCTGGCGAAACTCATCACTGTCAGGTGAAAAGAAGAGGCTGGCGACTCCACATGTATCGGAGGAGGCATGTGGTAGTCTGCAACCGTCCCTGGCTTGGCAGAGAAGGTGGAGCAGAGATTGGGACAGCTTGGAAGGGGTAATTGGCTAGACACAACTAGGGAGAAAAAGGAGGGAACCCCCCCCCACCACCACCATATAAAAAAAAGAGCTTAGTTGGCTAATGCCAGCACACTGCCTTTCTATTCACCTTATATTGCACTGGACTGCATGTGTTTTGCTTAAATCACATAAGTCTTTGCATTGTTAATGCCCTAATATTAAATGGGCAATTTAGAGAGGGTTGATTGAAATGTGCATTTACCCCTGGATAAAAAAAAAAAAATCGTGATTATCTCCCTCAAAGTGGTCATGTGATGCATCACATTATTTTTATTTTATTTTTTTAATTTATCACAAGGACAATCAGTTCTACCAACCTAGATCCATAACCAACAGGAAAATACCATGCCAGCATAATAAAAGTCATTTAGTGAAAGAGTTAGAAGATCCCCTGTACTGGCAATTAACATCAGAACTGGGACACAATAACCATTCAACACAGAACAAGATAGACCAAAACATTATTCTGATGATGCTTGAAACCTCTGCTGATCTTCCTAATTTAATGCAAATATCTATGACTGTACTGAGGCACATAAAAAAGTGTATGATTTCAAAGTCATGTCCCACGTGTACCTGTATGTAGGCCATGCTGAGACATGAAAACAGATGATTGCAAACACTTGGCTGCATCATGAGCAGCAATGGTTGTTTAAAGATGGAAAAATTGCCTTAGGTGCCAAGCAAAAGGGATGCCACATGTGACAGCCTCAAGCAAGACTTGAATTGAGGGGGTGCATATTAAGAGTTTAATATGAACATAAAACCACTCTGAGGAAATTAAATTTTCACTGTTTTTTTTTTGCAGTTTATGCTTGGTCTTAAGGACATACACGTTTTTACCTTTATTTAACAAAAGGCTGGAACTGTTACTCATCAGAAAGGTTAATAAATCCTTTACTAGACCATGGTTGGCATGCTATTAGGAAATGCACTAGATATTGCAATTATACACCATGTTTTTATGTCTAATATAAAGAAGGCTGATGACCCAGTGTGACCTAACCTGCCTTTCTTCACTGACCTGGACAATAGTGGTTACAGAGACAAATAAATCTATGTATGGAAATCAAAAAGTTCATTATCTGTAGAAATTAAATGTGCAATTTATATAAGGAATTCACAGCCATATGCTTCTCATACACAGTGAGTCACAATGTGGGAAGGGAATCTTGTAATTGTAGTCCTTTATTGAAACTTTAATTGGTTGTGGCAGGTCCACTGATACTGATACCAAACACTACCAGACACTGGGAGCACACACACAAAAAAAACAATGACTATTCACATGGGTGGACTCACTTCTTTGCAAATGAGCTGCCTATACAGCCCCGGGATTCATTATAGAAGTTAAAATTGCAAACAACATTGACCTTATGTGCTCCCTGCTGTGTATTCAGATCGCCACATCTTTTTTACAGAGTATTTCAGCAGTGTTACTTTTTTTTTTCCATTTTATTTTCTTAATATAGTGTGACAGTGTAAATTTGATCCAAAATTTAACCCATCCTTTGCCACTTTTGAATTAGCCTTGAGAGATTTTGCAGTGGTATAGCAGCAAATGGTGACAGATTGTTCTCTATTTATTTATTTATTTATGGGGGGGGGGGGGCTTTTTCTCCCCAATTGTATCCGGCCAATTACCCCACTTTTCCAAGTCGTCCCAGTCGCTGCTCCACTCCATCTGCCAATCCGGGAAGGGCTGCAGACTACCGCATGCCTCCTCCGATACATGTGTAGTTGCCAGCCACTTCTTTTCACCTGACAGTGAGGAGTTTCTCCAGGGGGACATAGTGCATGAGAGGACCATGCTATTCCCCCCAGTTTCCCTCCCCTCTGCAAACCAACCAGAGGAGGTGCTAGTGCTGCGACCAGGACACATACCCAAATCTAACTTCCCACCCACAGACATGGCCAATTTTGTCTGTAGGGATGCCCAACTAAGCTGGAGGTGCACAGGAATTCGAACTGGCGATCCCTGTGTTAGTAGGCAATGGAATAGACTGCTACGCTACCTGGATGCCATGACAAAGTGTTATGATGATACAAGTGCATTTCTCAAAATTTTGGCCAAACCTGGTGCGACCAAAAAAAAAAAAAAATCACATCTAAGCCGAATGTTGTTTTTTGTAAACAGATTGTTGTGTTTATCACTGAGGTTCGGCAGGCATAGGAAGACGGCATCTTTAGAGGTTGCTTAAAAGTGCAAAAGTCAATTGTGAAGGTGGATTTTTCAAATCATATTTAACTAGTTGAAATATTTGAATAACTTATTATGATGGCTTCTATCCTTGTGATTGTGGGATGAACAGATGAGGACAACCATTTGTTTCACAGACACAGCAATTTATTCCTAACAAACTAAGTAGGCCCCCAGACAGTGCATTTGTTTTTTCCAGTGCTATCCAGTCTTCGCTTATGCTCTGATCCTGGTCTCTGTCCTTGTGAAGTATTGTACTGGTTTAATGGTAAGCAGACACAGAAATAGGTATACTGTCGATTACCTATCTGCTTGCAGCTATGGCTACCGACTGGCTATTAACCACTTCTTATGCTCTTAGTTTAAAAATGACTTTCTAAACCAACTTTCCTACTCCATTTCCACTTATACACCCACCACCCAACTTAGGATGGGGAGCCATTCAGCAGACAGTGGTTTAAAGTCAGGTCAATCACCTACAGGTGGGAGATTGGCCATCTGGTGTCCTGGTGTGGCCAAACGAACTTGGACCTCAACTCTCTAAAGAAAGTTGAGATGGTTGGGGACTTCAGAGTACCCAGCCCTATGTGTGGCTCCCCAGTCAACACTGTGGAATCCTTCCACTTCCTGGACACCATCATCACCCAGGGCCTCAAGTGGGAGCTGAACATCAGTTCCCTCACCAAGAAGGAACAGCAGAGGATGTACTTCCTGTGGCAGCTGAACAATTCAACATGCCAAAGCCAATGATGGTATACATTTACACTGCCATCATTGAGTTCATCCTCACCCCCTCCATCACTATCTGGTATGATGCTGCCACTGCCAAGGACAAGGGCAGACTGCAACATATAATTCGCTCTGCTGAGAGGGTGATTGGCTGCAACATGCCATCCCTCCATGACTTGTATGCCTCCAGGACACTGAGGCAAGCAGAAAAGACTATTGCCAATCTTTTCCACCCAGGCTATGGTCTCTTCAACACACTCCCCTCTGGCGACAGGTTAAGGTCTCTAAAAACCAGAACCTTGCACTACAAGAACAGCTTCTTCCCTACAGAAGTAGGCCTTTCCAACAAGCCCCCAGATACCAGCAGGTCCTGACATTGCTGCCCACCCAAACCCACCCCCTTTTATCTTTTCTACCGTGCTCTCTGTATATGGACACCTTGCATAAAACCTGCACTACCCTGTAAATAACTCTTATTTTGTAAATAAATTCTAAATATTCTCGTTTGACTTGATCCAGTAGCTGGGCATCAGAGGCTGCCGCTTGGTCTCATGTTCAACACTGAACCAGTGTTGATTGCCCCTTATTGCATCTTAGTTTTGTTTTTATTCTATTTTATCTTGTACAGATATTTATTACTCTTTTTAACTTTTATCTTTACTATTTACTGTTAATTTGTCCCTCTTCCACCAACATACCAAGACATATTCCTTGTATGTTCTTGTAATTTGTTATAAATATTATTCCAATTTTGATTCTGATTCTGATTCTGGTTAAGAGTATGTGAAGGAAGGAAAGACCTTTACTGAATAGCAATGCTCACCAGGGCCTGTTTTGAAAGTGGTCAGAGTCTGCGGTGCCTTCAAGAATTCAGGAATGGCATTCCAGAGACAAGGGCCCAATCCCATACATAGATTAGAGGACTAACCAAAGCAAATATCTTAAATGACCAACCTATCCAATAATTTCTGGATGAATAATCTTACAAATAGGGATGAGATGAAGAAAACATGACTATCGTCTGACTATTTTCATCCAAATATGATCGTAAAACTCTTGCTGTTTTTATTAGGTCTTATTGATCATGTGGTAGGTGCTTGTTAACTGATATGGTTAACAAAGGTTTCAGCAGGGACAGGATGTTGCACTCATAAACTAGGATGAATGTGTACACTGTATATTGCATATAAACTGATGAACCAAAACATTATGACCATTCACAGTTGAACCAAATATCACTGATCATCTCCAAACAAGGTCACATGTCTAGGTCTGGGTAGATTAGATGGTTAGCAAACAATCAGTTCTTGTATTCAATATGTTGGATGCAGGAGAGATGGGCAGTAGTAAAGACCTGAGTGACTTTGACAAGGGCCAAATTGTTTTGGCCAGTTGACTAGGTCAGAGCATCTCTGAAACAGCAAGGCTTGTGGGGTGCTCCCAGTCAGCAATCCAGCGACAGGGTGTTGGGTGCCAAAGGCTCATCAATGTGTGAGGGCAACGAAGGCTATCCCGTCTGATCCAAACTGACAGAAGGTCTATTGTGGCACAAGTCACAGAACATTTTAATGATGGTTAAGGGAGGAATGTGTCACAACACACAGTGCATTTTATGGGGCTGTATAGCTGCAGACCAGTCAGAGTGCCCAAGATGACCCGTGTCCACTATCGAAAGCATCTACAATGGGCACGTGAGTGTCAGAACTTGACCTTGGAGCAGTGAGAGAAGGTTGCCTGGTCCGATGAGTCTCATTTTCTTTTAGATCACGTGGATGGCCATGTATATGTGTGCCATTTATCTGGGAAAGTAATGGAACCAGGATGCACTGTGGGAAGACAACAAGTGGCTGGAGAGAGTGTGATGCACTGGGCAATGTTCTGCTAGAAAACCCTGGGTCCAGCGATTCATGTGGACATCAATTGGACATGGATGTGCCACCTACCTAAACATCGTTGCAGACCAGGTACATCCCTTCATGTCAATGGTATTCCCTGATGGCAGCGGCCATTTTCAGCAGGATAATGTGCCCTGCCACACTGTACACATTGCTTGGGAATGCTTTGAGGAACATGATGAAGTGTTCAAGGTGTTGCATTGGCCTCCAAATTCTCCAGATCGCAATCTGATTGAGCGTCTGTGGGATGTGCTGGACTGACAAGTTCGATCCATGGTGGCCCCACCTCGCAACTTATAGGACATGAAGGATATGCTGCTAACGGGTTGGTGCCAGATATCACAGGCCACCTTCAGGGGTCTTGTAGAATCCATGCCTCGGTGGGTCTGCACTGTCTTGGCAGCACAGAGAGGACCAACAGCATATTAGGCACTTAGTCATAATGTTTTGGTTCATAAGTTTATGATTAGTTGATTAGATGAGCATCATAATGATGAAATTAGAAACATAACAGTGATCAAGCTAGAAAATGATAGAGCAGAGGTGGAGCAGAAAGACCTCCATCCATTTCAGTCCTTCTTTCAAGAGGCAGGGGCACCCACATTGAGCCAATATACATGTAGTATGTATGTGATAAACAACTCCCATAACAACATAATGACCTATCCTGCCACAGCAGCAGCACTGCATATTTGGTCAACTTCTGTTTTTTTCTTTTTACTTTCCTTGGCTTACAAACACAATCATGAGCACTGGGACTTGCCTCGAACACTGACATGTTTGGCCCAAGTGTACTAATCAATGATCCTGGATGACTTACCTAGTATCCAATTGAAAAAAAAATCCCTACTCTTCAAAGCAAACAGTGTAGTCTCACTAGCAGCTGCCAGTACGTTGTATATCTTCCGTTTGTCTGTGGGTAGTAGGCAGCCAGCTTCAATCAGTTGATGAGGAGGTTGAGTTTTTCTGGCTTCAGTTTATCTCCCCAGGACAAAAATCTCATACTAGGTACTTCAACTGGCAGATATCCTGAGGAATATATTGGCCAATTTGGCATAAAACGTATCAATTGTATGCCGAATTGAATTTCACTGTAAGCTAGAGGTTGACTTGGCCCTGATAGAACCGCAGAAGTTTCACCCCTCTAATGTGTGAGCACACAGAGCAGAGTTTGGTAAGTAGGGTATGTGGGGTCCCTGCAGGTGATTAGACACATGGAGCTCAGTTAACGCTGTTGGTAGTCTTCTCAGGTGGTCCACCAGAACTACACATGAAACACTGCTGGGCATTGTTTGTCGAATAGTATGGGAGGAGAGATGAAAAGCCTTCCACAGGCATGACCCTGTGCACTGGCATCCGCTCATGCG
This sequence comes from Lampris incognitus, assembly GCF_029633865.1. Lineage (NCBI taxonomy): Eukaryota > Metazoa > Chordata > Actinopteri > Lampriformes > Lampridae > Lampris > Lampris incognitus. The sequence goes on from NC_079218.1 coordinate 36,022,269, forward strand.
CATATAGTTGAAAACACACAAACACAGTCAAACAAACTGGCTTACAAACACACACAAACACACACACACATACATACATGCAATCGACAATTACTCTCACCTTCGTCACACACACAGACAATTGAAAGGTTCTGCTGGAGGCATTTACTCTGAAGTTCTTGTCTATTGACTCATCTTGACACAGAGATCAGAACGTTGCCAGGAGGTAACTGGCAATTTGCTCCTTGGTTAAACATTGATGTCAGAGAGCCACACCACCTGCAGCAAATGGGCAAAAAAAAAAAAAAATATATATATATATATATATATATATATATATATATATATATATATATATATATATATATATATAGGGTGTTTTTTTTCCAAAACCGTCAATGGTGTTATAAGTGCTCAACTAATGAGGAGCAAAATATCAATATAGATGCAGGAAAAAAAAAGGTTAAATGCATAGCAGTACAGGCCTGTTTTGTGTGTCTCGCACTCGTCAGCTGCTAATGTGTTTCGACAAAGAATCATACAGTTTGCGTTGCCCAGCGTCACACACCTAATTTCAGTTGGACAGCAACCAATCAGATGGGGAAACATTCAAACTATAATAACCAATGGGGTAGGTACTTATGATGCACAGCAACCAATGGAGGAGTAGAAAACATTACAACCAATGGGACTGGGGTTTGTTTTGAAAAGCATTTAGGGGCCAGGGCACTGTTGAAATGGCATACATTAAAAACATAACAAGGTAATTTATGTGAATTATATATTGGGGTGGTGCTGGGGCACAGTTGGAAGGACAGGCAGTTAAAATATATATATATAAAAAAAACTCTAATAAATGTCATATGTGTATCATCTAATGGGGGGGGGGGAATAAAGACATTTTTCTTATAGTTACAAAGGAGTTTTTTTTTTCGGTGTCTACAGCTCGTGGCCAATTCGTTTCTATTATTCAAGGTGGACATATCAGGTCAGCAAATAATAATCAGGTCTGCAAATAATAAAATACAGAAAAGTATTTTATTATTTGCAGACCTGATATGTCCACCTTGAATAATAGAAACGAATTAGCCACGAGCTGTAGACACCGAAAAAAAAAACTCCTTTGTAACTATAAGAAAAATGTCTTTATTATTCTGCGTGTGTGTGTGTGTGAGAGAGAGAGAGAGGGGGGGGGGACTTGACCAAGAGCAGCCAAATAAAGATCGAGTTTTGGCCTTTGTAGACCCTGACCATCAGATCCTTTCTGTCCCTGAAACTTAAACATAGACGATTGTCAGAGTAGGATGGATAGATGTGGTTTATTTCCATGATTAACTGGGTTGCTGAGTCAGAGAACACAGCTTTAGTGAATAAAAATCAACAACAAAAAATAAACTAAGTTGGGTGTAATCTTCCCTCCAAAATAGCCATGGTTAATCAAGAGGAGATAGGCATAGTCTGACTTAGATGGGTAGATCACTAAGGAGAAAATGGGGATACGCTCCTATATATTTCAATGGCTTTTTGGCTGATAGGTGATTATATTATACTGTAAGTGGTGACAGGCATGGGTGCAAGTCCATTAATACTGGGATGCCATCCAGCACTTTACCTGTGCCCCCATCCATAGGGTTAGTGGTTGTGTCAGGAAAGGCATCCGATGCAAAATTTTGGCAAATCATTATGCAGACTGACAAGACCATTCCGGATCGGTCAAGGCTCCATACCAGATCAGTCAAGGCCCGGGTTAACAACGATCACCTTTGGTGGTGTGTCCTCACAGGGTATCGATGGAAACTGAAAAATCCACTGTGGTGACACCTGAGAAACAGGGAATAAGTCAGGAGAAGAAGAAGAAGAAGAAGAAGAAGAAGAAGGAGAAGGAGAAGAAGAAGAAGGTGATTATACTGTAAATTGACAGGGAAAAAGGAGATACTTCATAAACCTGCGTATACCCTCCATTACACCAGTGTAGTTAATGTATCTGTGTATTGTTGCATAATCATTTCAAAGACTATCTTCAAAGGAATTTCAAAGACTAGCTGACACACGTCAGCAAGATGTTGCCAAACCAGCAGTAAATGTCATCTTGAATGCAACGTGCCTTCTAGACTTGGATTTGAGGTGGCTTTAGATGAAAGATAGGATCAATCAATTATTTACACCTTGATGTGACAATTATGGGAACAAAAAAAATCGTTCAAAAGATTGCAAAGGAATTTAGAGAGAAAAGAAATAACAGGAGAGAGAGAGAAATGGCACAGAAAAGAGAGTGAAAGAGAGAGAGACTTGACGTTCTTTAATGAACAGAGTGAAACAACACAAACTATTTACATACCTATAAACTTAACATACAACCTAAACCTCACAAATTGTCGCACCCACACACAGTATCTTGCTCACACACACACACACACACACACACACACACACACACACACACACACACACACACACACACCACCACCATCAGACCCTCACTACTATCCCTACAGGCTGTTCAGTTTTACATATGGTTGCATACTTATAGATCACAACAACCATTACAAACATACAGTAGTCAAGCCCCCTTCCCCAACAAAACATACAGCCCTCCCTACACACCAGACATGTTCAAAGCCCACGGTATTATTCACCCAACTGTAATACTCATAGTCTGCTCTCAGGCATGCGGTGACAAGTGCCTTAAATAAAGTCACTTGATCCACACACCCACTCCTTCTCACCATGTTCCTCCTTGCAAGCCATGTGGCAACATTAGCTTGGCCAGACAAAAAGTTCACATGCACACTTTGCTCTCTTCCTATGCAAGTACCTCACCCTCAAGATGTACAACCTCACAGCCTCACCCCCAGCTTTCCGCTTACCATCAACAGCAGGTCAAATAATGGTGTCACACAATACATTCAATAAAAACATGAAAGACCGTTTCAGGTGTTTTACAGAAAGGGCAGCCCACCCCTACATTAGGATCCACCCTATGGAGAAGAACATTAGTGGCCAAAGCCCCATGGGCCACACTCCACTATAAATCCCCAGCTCTTTTTTGGGAGAGGGGCTTTGTAAAAACCCTCCACCTGAACCCCACCATGTCCTGCCTCGGCAGATACTGTTGCCACGTGTGTTCCCTCACCTCCTATAACTGCCCAAGGTGTCTGACTGTCAAGGTCACCTTGTACAGAACCTCCATTCCCTGCTTAACTCAGCCCTGTTCACTCATGCCCAATATTAACCCCTGCAACCAACTCTGCCTCCATCTCCCCTACTTTGCTCCAGCCTCGCCAGTGGTCTCTTGACCTCTACAGTTGAGGAGTCTGTGTATTGCTGGCAGAAATGCCTAATGTGTTCTTTACCAGCATCCCATTACTGACTTAGGGACTCAAAATCCCCTTTTTTCTGTCTCCATCTCTGCCAGAACTCCCCAAAAGTGGTGCAAAAGGTGACATCTTGCAAGAGCTTTACATTAAACTTCCAGTATGCAACTGGCATGGCCATCACCGTGTTTCTTGCAAAAAACATTATGTTCAGATGTTTTTGTCTCACCATCATCATTATTATCATCATTATCATCATTGTCTCACACAGTCAACATGTACAACCCTTTTAGCCCCATCTCTGGCCCAGTTTATGTTCAGAGAACCCCCCCACACACACACACACAGAACCTCCATAAGAAAAGGAAGAGAAAAGGTGAAAACCAAGAGCCCAAAAAAAAAGACGCCCCGCCGTAATGCATTTACTTTCCAACCTATCCAACATCAATCCTTAGACAAAGCTAAGTTTTTCCTTACAGTGGTGGCCCATTTCGTCAACCTATACTTCCTACTAGGGGTCACTCGCCAACTAGGAGACTCCTGTGTGGCTGTGATCCCCTGCACTGACCTCCAAAACGTTTTAACATCAGGAAAATAATCTGATACGTCAACATTCTTCCTATGTTTGGTCACCTACAAAAACGTATCCAATTCTGCCACTGAATAAACATCCCCCTGCTCAACCTGACTAGCAGGCGCCTCTGACATTACAGAGCAATCTGAGCAGTCCATACACTTTGACTCCCCTCCTGACTCTTCTGTCTGTTCATCCCTCCCTGGCTGCCTGTCCTGCCTTACTACTGCCCTCCTCGTGACCCTCCAGACTTACCTTTCTACCATCATTCTGACCTCTACCTCCCCTCCTGCCCTGCTTCCCTCCTCCTGCCTCTCCTTTCAACAACCTGTCCCACCTCCTGCTGCTCAGAAAGAATGTCAACCTCCATCTCTTCCACCTGTGCCTCCTTTCTGCCTCCCTCTCCCCCAGCACTCGGTGGTATAGCCCCACTAGGCCCATCGCTAGGCCCCTATACATCACATGCACTTCTGGGTGCTGTGTGTGCTTCACCTGTATTGCAGCGGGCATGCCTTCACTGCTTTCAGCTGCCCCTGCCTCTCTGCATGGACACCTAAAACATTTATGTCCCAGCTCACCAAACTCAAAACACCGCAAGGTTTCCAGCGTCACATAAACAGTTTATGAACCCTCCCCTTGTTGGCGCTAAAGTTTACATTTAAACTCTGGTCCGGACTCTTCAAGTACATGAACACTTGCCTGCACACAGATATGATATGCCTAACATCTGAGAGAGATGAGCTTAAAACCACTGGCAAAGCTTCTAAACTAAACTTCTTTTTTTTTTTTTTACATTTTCAATGGCCATCTTTTAAAAATAACTCATTCCTGAATGGAATACAACAGTGATCTGTACATGTTGGGTCTAATATCAAGGTATATAAAAAAAAGCCATCAGATCACAACCTATTTTCCTCTTCCCTAAATATTTACCACAGTGGGCCACATATTTGCATTATGTAACATTTTCTGGAGTGCTGATTCTGGATTATTTGGCTACCCTTTTCTATGATTACTGAACATGTCAAGTTCACTTCAAAGGGCTGGTTTATGAATTTATCTTTAATTTTATACACAACTTAAAAAAATAATAAAGCCATATATTTAAAAAAAATCAAAATTTATCCTTGCTATGGTAGTGAGGATCTGTGTGTGTGTGTGTGTGTGTGTGTGTGTGTGTGTATGTGTTTCCCACCCTACTGGATGGGTCAGAAACCTGGACCACATAGTGTAGCAGGCACCCGAAGGCACTCGAGGCATACCAACAGTGATGCCTCAGGAAGAAGATCCTTAAGATCAGCTGGGAGGATAAGCAAACCAACTTCACCATCCTTAAAGAGACCAACATGCCTACTATAACTGCCACCATCGCACAAAATCAGCTGCGATGGACTGGCCATGTCCTCCACATGTCTGACTCTCACCTTCCGAAACAAGTCCTTTACTCCGCACTCATGACAGGATGCCGTGCCTTAGGAGGACAAAAGAAGTGATATAAAGATAACATCAAGACCCACATCAATTGACCTGAACACCTGGGAACAAGCAACAAAAACAGGTAGTCCGTGAGGGTGCTGGGTGCTACAACTTCCACCGTGCCACTGAAAACAAGCGCAGACTCAGAAAGGAGCGAGTTAGCAGACAGGCCCAAGCCACATCCTCAACCACTTCTTCACACCCTTGCTCACATTGCCCCAAAATATGCAGCTCCAGGATCGGCCTCTACACCCACCTGAAGGTCCACATTGATCTAGAAAGAAGACAGTCATACTCGCCCCGAAGTGACCGCCGATGCTGATCTTTTTGTGCCTTTTTTTTAATGCAGATTCTGCCAGAGGAAAAGTAGAATAGGATTCATGAGTCATACTTATAGGATGTCCCACTCTGCTTTTTGGGTCAAACTCACAAATCCATCTATACAATCACCCCCAGGCCATCCTGCTAAAACGAAGATACTAATCTACAGTTTTATTGAATTTTTTTCTCTCCACATACTCCAGTTACATACTGTATATTTAATGGCACTGGGGCACCCCAGGTGCTTTAGACTAAAGCAAGATCAATTTCAGCCTTTTCAAACATTATGTTTTATTTGTTTGTCATTCAAAGTATTTCCCTAGAGAAAACTTGTCAGCTGAATGTTAAATCTGAGACCTTTAGTTAATGAACATGGTCAGTATAATAAATTCACTAGCAGGTTAATGTTAAAATGATAATAGTACTCCAGTTCTTAAGCATAATAGCAATAATTTTGTTAACTGAGTAGTTGCAGAGAAAGTGTCCCTTGTCCTATACTTGATAACTTATTAACTAAATTAATTAAACTTCTTCTTTAGTGTCTTGAGATGTGGGAGTTGGTGCATTTTAAAGCTTGACATTTAAAAAGGTGGCATGTATCAAATGTGATCTATACTGATACTGTACTCTATAGTGTGTGAGTCTAAAGAGGTAGACCATGTCTCTTATAGAAATGTCATGATATTCAAGCACTTTGTCATGGGTTCATTGCAGTGATTGACTTGGTGCCATTGGTGTATTGGTCCTGTCACTGTGTTGCTGTAATCTGAAGACTATTGCTTTGCTGCTGATGCAAAGATTTTTTTTCTCCCTACTGCAGGAAAACCTGCTATGATTTATGTCTCAGGTAGAGGCGGAGAACCAGTAGGATTAGCAATGCTGGAACTGGGACATGGATAAGCTTTGGCCCAATAATCCCACACACCCCACCCCTAGGCAAGAGCTGCAACATTTATCAGTGCACTCCGAACTGTGTAAGGCAGCTGGACTTCCTCATAGATACATTTGTATTCTTGATCTTATATTGATCCCTATTCTCAGTGCACACTTGATACATCTTGTTCAACAGAATTTTTCTAAGGGGGACGATGGTAAAGTTGGTGAACAAGGACTGATTTTGTTCATTAATATTTCAGTTGAGGTTTAAAATAAGCAAGACGGTATGGTGGCGAAGTGGTTAGCACTGTCGCCTCACAGCAAGAAGGTCCTGGGTTCGAACCCCGGGGTTGTCCAACCTTGGGGGTCATCCTCTATGTGGAGTTTGCATGTTCTCCCTGCATCTACGGTGGATTTTCTCCAAGTGCTCTTGTTTCCCCCACCATCAGAAGAAACATGCATGTTAGGGCTTATACTCCTGTCTGTGCCCCTGAGTAAGGCAATGGGAAAAGAACTGGAGGTGGTCCTCGGGCGCAGCATGAAGGCGGCAGCCGACTGCTCCTAGCTAGATCATAGATCACAGCTAGGATGGGTTAATTTGCAGTAACTGAATTTCCCCAAGGGGATTAATAAAATAAACTTAAAACAGCAATCTGTAAGATGTTGCAGTATTTCATCCATTTGAAATGAGACAACCATGTGATGTTCTACCGGACAATCAATCAGTGTTACAGTGAAACAGTGCTCCAATATCGCTGGCTGTAGGAGCCAGAGAAATAGACCCGTTGACACTGATTTTCTTGGACTACAAACAAGCGGCAGCAGCCGTTGCGGTTCATGTGCCATCAGCTCACCAATAAATAGTCCACACCCTTGTGAAAATGAGAGCCTCGGACATTCAGCACAGGTAATCTAAACGTCATCAAACTACATCGTCACGTTGGTCTATAATTATATTGATCATCTGTCTGACAGAAGCATACCCACATTGGCGTCGCATAATAGAGAGTAGAGAGTCCCTCTCTATTATCAGTAACCACATCACATTATTAATTTTAACTGCATACACTGAAAGGTATGGGGTCCATAGTATGATAAACACTTCTAATGCAACAATGAAAGGCCAAAACCGTTAAGGAGCAGTATGGCTTATAGCTGTAGTTATCTGATGAGCCACAGGCTTGAGAGACTGATTGAGATTTTGATCAAGGACCAATAACATCAATGCCATTCAGACCATCTGCTGCACCTTTGCAATGACATGGTGAATGCAGAGCTCATCCTTTATTTATTTTTTTCTTGGGGTGGGGGTTCCCCATTTTTCTCCGCAAAGGTATCCAGCCAATTACCCCACTCTTCTGAGCCATCCCGGTCACTGCTCCACCCCCTCTGCCGATTCAGGGAGGGCTGCAGACTACCACATGCCTCCTCCGATACACGGGGAGTCACCAGCTGCTTCTTTTCACCTGACTGTGAGCAGTTTCCCCTGGGGGATGTCATATGTAGGAGGATCAAGCTATTCCCCCCAATTCCCCTTCCCCCTCCCCCTCGAACAGGCGCCTCGACCGACCAGAGGAGGCGCTAGTGCAGCGACCAGGACACATACCCACATCCGGCTTCCCACCCGCAGACATGGCCAATTGCATCTGTAGGGACACCTGACCAAGCCGGAGGCAACACAGGGACACGATCCAGCGATCCCCGTGTTGGTAGGCAATGGAATAGACCACCGTGCCACCCGGACGCCTGACAGCTCATCCTTTTGTGAACAGTAGTGAAAAACAACTGGAAAAATTAGCTTAACCCGTCTCTATGATACTATAACTCACTCAATTGTCTAATGGGCTTTGTCATTAGGTAAAACTGATTCTCCTTTTTGACGCAAAACATCAGAGAAATTTGAAATCCATTTGTGTCCTGGTGGCTCAAAAAGATTGTGTTCTCAGAACTAAAAACAGTTTCTGTGGTGCGAATTTAACGTGTGTAACATCTTAATGCAGATATTTACCCTCTTTGCTGTTACTTTTTACTGTCATGTCTTAAAAAAAAGTGAAATGCAGGGACAAAGGCTCCTCTCCATCTTTAATTCCTTGCCTTGATATTTCAGAAATATTGTGTACAAATGATGTACAAAGTAAATGAAATACCAGTTTGATTCTTGTATGAAGTATAGGTCTGAGTGTTTTCTTCTCTTTTTTGCAGGATCACGACCACTGCCGCTTGCATGATGGACCTGAGGAGATACCCACTGGATGAGCAAAACTGCACACTGGAAATAGAGAGCTGTGAGTCACACATTGCCCTCCTTTACACCTGGCATTAACATTTGTGTCAGGTGATTTTAATGATATAATTGGATACAGGTTAGCCAAATAAAGATACAAGTGTAAATGCACCCAAGACACTAAGGACAATTTGTGATCCAATTGCCCAAATTACCTTCGGCGGTGTTCAGGGATTTTGTGACCACATTTTAATTGGGAGTAACTGCAATTGTGTTGTGCGTCTCCATTCAACTAGGACATAAGTAGAAATAGGCACTCACTTGTGCATTACAGGTAGAGGAGGGTCTGGAAAAATCAATAAAAGTGTTAGTACATTGAAAATAATAACCCCATGCCCTACAAAATCTTCCCTGGAGATTATAAATGCTGTGTAAAACTGCCTTCTCTAGTGGAGTTGCCTGCAGCAGACCATTTGACTATAACTGCCTTTTCTTTCATTCTTTGACTTCAAAAATTTACAAATAACAGCAAAAGCTGACAAATGTTTACTTAAGCAAGCATTGTCTGCCTGGCTGTAGCAGTTTTCTTAAAATCATAATATTGTGTGAGGAAGGAACCCATCTCAGCGTGGACACTGGAGAAGTATATGCATTCCAGGTGAACATCATGCCGCAGCATATGTACCAACACACAACCACACACTCTTATGTTAATGGCATGATTCATTATGTCTCTCTGTCATTACTAATGGTGATTTTTATTGAACTCCTGGACAGCTGTCAGTGGTGCATTTGATGGCTAAATCATTAAAAATAATTACAGCAACGATCAACTCTGCAGGCACTTCCATGACTGGGAGTATTGTTTAAGTCTGTAACCTTCTCGACTGGCATGGCCTGCAGCCTGCGTTTTGTTCAGCAAACTGTCAAGAGCTGCCTGTAATTGGGTCGACTTCAAGACCCAACGATTTTAATGTCTGCCCCAGTTTGAATTCGTAAAGGTTATCAGCATGATCTTTTGTCATAACTGCCAACAGCTGGCTTATTCCACTTCTAATATTCTAATATTGTAAACACAGCTCAGGGCTCCTTTGCTTTGGAAAAGTGTATACAAGGTATGAGTTAAGCATTGGAGAGGTGAACACCACAAACATCTTGTGGCTTGTATACCTTATTATTGCCTTGAAAAACCACTGAATATGTTTTGGCCTCAAAAATAAAAAGATCCTGAACTGTGGTTTTGTTTTGTCAATGGCATACCAGGCTCTTATTTAGCTCTCTTGGGAGCTCTGAATTTGTTTATTTTTGAAAGGGTCTCTGTGCATTTGATAGCTACATATGCACAACATTCACTTACAGTTCCTGTTAAAAAAAAAGTGGAAACAGACTAGTTGTTTTAGAAAAGCTGAAAAAGATGCATACCACAAGGTTCATCTCTAGGACCATTGCTGTTCTTCATTTTTATTAATGATCACCCACAAATATGTTCTGATTGTCATAGTTGAGTTGTGGTGGTCCTCAATTATTATTTGTGCGTGTGTGAATTAATTAATTGTAAAGTTGCAGATAAAAAAAAGTGCTATACAAAATACAACTTGATTGATTGACAGATAGATAGATAGATAGATAGATAGATAGATAGATAGATAGATAGATAGATAGATAGATAGATAGATAGATAGATAGATAGATAGATAGATAGATAGATAGATAGATAGAAAGAAACATGCAAAAAGGTTTAAAATTCCCATGGTTATTAACAGTCTTGATACTATTTTTTTTTTCTTGGATTTTTTCCCCCCTTTTTTCCCCAATTTTATGTGGCCAACCACCCCACTCTCTGAGCCATCCCGGTCGCTGCTCCACCCCCTCTGCCGATCCGGAGAGTGCTGCAGACTACCACATGCCTCCTCCGATACATGTGGAGTCTCCAGCCACTTCTTTTCACCTGACAGCGAGGAGTTTCGCCAGGGGTCATAGCACGTGGGAGGATCACACTTATTCCCCCCAGTTCCCTCTCCCCCCTGAACAGGCGCCCCAACCGACCAGAGGAGGCGCTACTTCAGCGACCAGGACACAACCACAGCCGGCTCCCCACCCTACAGACAATCGTGTCTGTAGGGACGCCCGACCAAGCCGGAGGTAACACGGGGATTCGTACCGGCGATCCCCATGTTGGTAGGCAACGGAATAGACCACTACGCTACCCGGACGTCCAACACTCTTAATAATCACACATCAATTTCTGTTTTATTTCATTAATTGTTCATGACTAATAAGAGAAAGAAGACTCCGCTGGTTAAATCCTTCACCAACACTGGCACAGTGAGAAATAAAGCTGCAACTTGTCATTCAGGGAAAAAAAAAAGGGGGGGGAATCACAGCGGTTGGTTCAGCATTGCCTCTCACCTTTAGAAAAATGGATGTCACATAAAGCATAAGGTCATGAAAGAGGAATAATTCAGATCACCAGACACTGTCGTGGCACTATGTTCACACGGTCCTAATAAGGTTGACCTTCAGTCAGACACTACCATGCAAAATACCGCCATTTGTCATTCTATGTTTCCTGTGCAAAGGGGAGCAATGAACAAGAAACACCTTTATCAAACCTAATTGCAGGCCTGGTGTGCCTTTGTTAAGAAGGCGTAAGACTTGTAAATTCAACTGTCAGCTCAGTGTGTGTGTTTTTTTTCATTTAAACTACTAGTTTGTAGACCAATGGAATATGGCAGCGGGGGGGGGGGGTTGGGAGTTTATAAATGAACCTGCCTCACAGCACAAACCTTGTCCTCAGTACCAGGAACATATGGCCTTCACTTTTATTCTGGTGGCAAGCTTTTTCCTACCAAATTATACATAATGGCAGGGGAGTGTCTGTGTGTGTGGTTGTATGTTGTATGTGTCCATTTGTCTGTCTTTCTGTGCACGTATTTGTTACTTTATCTTTCTTTCTGTCTATATGTAAATATGTGTGTGTGTGTGTGTGTGTGTGTGTGTGTGTGTGTGTGTGTGTGTGTGTTTGAGTACAGTAGAGTGCAGATCTTCACCAGGTGTATGTATCTCCCCTTCTCCAGTGTTCAGACTTGGCAACAAACCCTTTTTTGCCTACCAGGAGAAGAAAAATACACGCACACACGGACAGAAAAACCAGAGTTTCTCATGCCATTTTAAGACTTTTGTGCAGTGCCCACACATGAATGCAGCCAAGTCTAATATGAAATGACAGAGATGAGGCTATCATAATTTCAAAGCCCTTATTAAAGACTTCAAATGTGTTTAACCGTCACGGTTTTCATGATATAAAATGAATCAAGGCCAATGGCTGCTCTGCTGATTGACTTTCATTCATAAAACAACGCTGAGGAAACATAGCTCAGCTATGGAAAGTGTTTTATTGTAGCTACTGAGATGATTTCCAGCTGTGACTGTGATTAATCCTGCTCTTGAAATTGTATTTTCACAGAGGAGTTTTAATACTGGAGACTATGGTAGTTCCGCACGGTGGCGAGGTGAATAAGGCAAATTATTTTTGGTTCATCCAGTGGTCCTCCTCTTCTCTTGTGCTGAGATCAGTAGTGAATGTGAAATATGATCGACTTCTTGTTTACTTTCAAAACTCAGACCCGCACGGTTGACTCAGATCAGGCAGCGGCGGAAAGCAACGTTGTTCGAGCGAGCTAGAGAGTGAACGGAGAGAGGGAGTGGCAGTAGTGAGAACCAGGCCCGTAGCCAGAAACATATTTTGGGGGGGGGGGGGGGGGTCGGGCAACACTGCCAAAAACTACCGGTAAATAAAATTCCCACACTGTATACTATAGCCTAATACCCAACCGTACGGTAAATGTCAACGTATTAATGGCCCGTAGATAATCATCAATGCATTAATAAATAAAAGTGGGTCTAACCTTATAAAAGCAGGTCCAATCGTCTTTTTTGTCTGCAAAAGATGTCCAGTACCTCTTCCGGCGTCACCACAATGTCTCTGTGCTCCGAGAGCAGTGTCAGTCCATTAAGCCGTCTTTCCGTCATTGTACTGCGCATTTTGTCCTTGATCCTTCCCAGACGGGAAAAACTTCTCTCGACATGGGCACTGGTGACAGGAAGCGTGGTCAAAACGCGGAGAAGCTTGAAGATGCTTGGAAACAACTCACTGTTACAGGCATTTAATGCCTCAATGGCATTTTGTGGAACATAAGTTGCATCTTTCCATTTATCCCGTCAGGTGTCAATTTATGACTTTACAACTTCCAGATGCGGTGACACTTCATCAGGATACAGGTTGGAGAGCGCTTGAGCTGAGCTGTCGTTCGGCATGCTGACCTTAGATGGCAGTAAGGAGCAGAGGTTGGAGATCACATTTCTGTGTTTGCTGAAGCGTTCCTTCATCTGTGATGAATAAAAGTCAAGCATGACTATGAAAAGCTTTTGCCGGTAGTGATTTTCACAGGCCTTCAATGGATCCTCATTGCAGTCCATGCCTCTTCGTGGTCGAAATTCAACCCCATACTTGGCTGCTTGGGAAGAGGTCTTTTGGAAAATCTGCCTGAACTCCATCTCGGAGTTAGCCCTCATCTCATCTACCTGCTTAATAACAGCATCAGCAGCTGAAACGCAACTCACCAAGTCACAATTTTCCTTCTGAAGGAAGGTGGACAGGTGGTAGGTTTTTGCAAGCATCTTCTCACTCACATTCATGGACAGCATGAATTCTGCATTGTCAATTGAATTAAAGAGCTGAGTGGCTTTGACAGATGTGTCCCCTGTGAAGGTTTCACTGATTTTCTGCAGGCTGGATCGCATAGGGTCTAAAAGCTCGTTGAATGTAAATATTGTGTCGTGGCATTCGACCCATCTCGTTTCACACAACTTCGTCAGTCGCGTTTTCTTGCAGTCGGGTAAAAGACGCTCCGTCTCGTGTTGCAGACTGGCAGACCGCAAAGCCGAATCATGGAAAAAAGTGCAGATTTCCGAGACAATTCCAAAGCAATTTCGCACCATTTGTACAGTGCAGCACTTGTTTAGGACCAAATTCAAACTGTGGCTGGCACAGTGCACATAAACTGCTTGCTTGTGCTTCTCTTTGATTTTAGCTTGGGCACCATGTAAACGGCCACTCATGGCAGATGCGCCGTCGTATCCCTGGCCACGTAAAAACTGTAAATCAATGCCTACATTTGTCAACTGACTTTCGATTGAATTGGCGATTGCCTACCCGGTTGACTTCTCGATATCAACAAAGGACAAAAACTCCTCTCTGATGCTATATTGGCTGTCATGCTGGTTCACGTATCTGACACAGACAGAAAGCTGCTCCCGCCCTGAAACATCTTTCATTTCATCTGCCAACACAGCGAAACACTGCGCGGAGTTTACTTTCTGCACCAGTTTGTTTGTTATCACATCTCCAATTATGCTGATTATTTCATTTTGTACATCAGGACTGCAGTAGCTAGCGTTTGCTGCACATTTACTCAAGTGTTGTAACAGTACTGTGTGGCCAGATGTAGCCCTAAACCTGAGTAAAGCCCTGAAATTTCCGTCACTGTGAGTTGGCGCATTCAATGTCACTGGTCCTGAATCAATATCACCTCTCGGGGCGAGTTCTTGGCGACCGCAAAAAATCAACGTTGCAATGATGCTTTTGAGTTTTTCTCTGTTTTCTTGGACTCGCTTTTTTCTCTCAGAATCTAGCCTCAGTGAAATTGCATCCATTTTATTGTTGAGAACCATTTGGAAATTGTCCGCTTTCAAACATGCATCCTTGTGATATGCCTTTTGTGCATGGTCTTTGAACGACTCTAAGGCATGTTTCCAGTCTGAGAAGTGGACATTAATTAGCTTGCCAGCTTTTCTGTGCCCTCCCTTGCCCACATGCTCGACTGCAAACGCAACACAGTGCTTACAGAAACAACCGCCGGACCTTGTTGAGTATACTAGCCAGCTAAACTGGTCAATCCCATGACGTTGGAAACGTAGTTTACCTCCTAGTTTTGTAGGGAATGTTTGTCCGATATTGGCCGTCCAGTCCAGTGAGTATATTTCTCTTCTCTGTTCGTCTGATATTTTCCCACCAATATAATCCACAAAGTCGTGTGAAAACGTTTCCGAGGTAGAGGACGGCGGGCGGGTCTGCTAACTCTGGCTCCGTTTCCGAGGAGGAGGACGGCGGGTCTGCTAACACTTGCTCCGGGAAATCGGTAACGTTAGTGACCAGATCATCTGTAATGTTCTTTTTTTTCTTTTTTGAGTCGGGACACGTTGAAACAAAAAAATCACTGATTTTACGAATATTAACTTTACTGCTCTTGCCTGATTTACAGGTAGCTTTCGGCAGCTCCATTGCTTTTGAAAAGCAAACTATAGATCGACCATTTAGCTAGCATAACCAGTGGCACGTTGCTTAGCTGACTTGTCAGACCCCTGAGTCAATCAAAAGCGTGTGATTTTATTTGTTTTACGAAACAGACCAATAAGATACATCATGTTTGGAAACAAATTAACTGACAGGTTTAACGCCTGTCAGGCACGATAGATGCAGTGTATGAGTAGGCTAGAGGGGCGGTGACAAATAATCAAAACGATAACTAAATAATTATTGGTGCCATTTCAGACGGGCCGTGGGGTTTCGGGGGGGGGGTTCAGACACGAAAACCACCTACCTGGCTACGTGCCTGTTGAGAACAAACATTTTTCAAAGGTTTTGAATCACCGCAGCCACAATAGATTCTTCATCATGCACTCATAACCGTGCACAAAAAATTTAGGCTGACAACTCTTTCTAACATACAGTGAGCATTACAGTAGCGGACCGTGCATTTCCGGTCTAGGCCTTCGGTGAGACGTCACCTCCTCATAATTACCCAAAGACAGCCGTCATATCGCCATGCTACAATGTTTTAGTCCCAAAAGTGGTTATCATCACAATCATCACCATCATCGTTATTTGACGTTTCACTTTCACAACAGCGACATCGTGTGGCGACATGGTGTAATGTACAGCCTTACTGGAAGTAATCCCGCTGGGCATATAAATATGCTATCAAGAAACTCAACAAACATCCCAGCCGGGCCGCTGGGCATAAAAACAATCAAACATTAAGCAAATCAAATAGCTGTAATATATATATATATATATATATATATATATATATGTACATCTAACTCACCAGTGTTGTCTATTTGAAGACAAAATCCATTCTCCTTTCTTTCTGGATGAAACAGTCGATCACACGGTCATAGGGCACTCCTTTGGCTTTTAAATAAGACAAGCCAGGTTTTGGAAGCCTGTGTAGTTCCGTGACCCCTTCTCTGACGAGAAAAGCAAGCATGCCCAGCAGTACAGTTTTGCGCTTTGCTCGGATCCAGTGAGCCACAGGTACCTTTCGTAGCCGCTTGCCTGGAAATGCCGCACATACGTCTTCCCCGGTTGGGTCAGAGCCGCTATCTGTGGGGTTGGTCTGCCCATCTCCACAATCCTTTGCTTTTCCCTAAACTGTCGTCTTGAAAATGGTGTGACTAAAAGGTCTGCCACCACATCATTCATGAGTTCTCCTTGAGACAATATTCTCATTCACGGCTAGCTAGCTTAGCTAACTAAATCAAAAACACAAATGCTAGCTAATATTAGCCACCAACTACTGCGACCTTGGCGCTGCTGCTGATTGGCCGAACAATCAGTCACGTAGGCTGAATGGCCCTATGACGCTGTGCAAGTATGAAAGAATACGCCCATCCGCTACACATCAAAATCTGATTGGTTGAGTAATCTATCAATCCAGTCTACTACTACTACTTTCGGCTGCTCCCGTTAGGGGTCGCCACAGCGGATCATCCATTTCCATTTCTTCCTGTCTTCTGCGTCTTCCTCTGTCACACCAGCCACCTGCATGTCTTCCCTCACCACATCCATAAAGCTCCTCTTTGGCCTTCCTGTTCTCCTCTTCCCTGGCAGCTCCATATTCAGCATCCTTCTCCCAATATACTCAGCATCTCTCCTCCACACATGTCCAAGCCATCTCAATCTTGCCTCTCTTGCTTTGTCTCCAAACTGTCCAACCTGAGCGGTCCCTCTAATATAATCGTTCCTAATCCTGTCTTTCTTCGTTACTCCCAGTGAAAATTTTAGCATCTTCAACTCTGCCACCTCCAGCTCCGCCTCCTGTCTTTTCGTCAGTGCCACTGTCTCCAAACCTTATAACATAGCTGGTCTCACAACCATCTTGTAAACTTTCCCTTTAACTCTTGCAGATACCCTTCTGTCGCAAATCACTCCTGACACACTTCTCCACCCACTCCAACCTGCCTGCACTCTCTTTTTCACCTCTCTACTGCACTCCCCGTTACTTTGGACAGTTGACCCCAATAATTTAAACTCAAATGCCTTTGTCACCTCCACTCCTTGCATCCTGACCATTCCACTGTCCTCTCTCTCATTCACGCATAGGTATTCCGTCTTGCTCCTACTGACTTTCATTCCTCTTCTCTCCAGTGCATACCTCCACCTCTCCAGGCTCTCCTCAACCTGCACCCTACTCTCGCTACAGATCAATGTCATCCGCGAACATCATCGTCCATGGAGACTCCTGCCTGATCTTGTTCGTCAACCTGTCCATCACCATTGCAAACAAGAAAGGGCTAAGAGCCGATCCTTGATGTAATCCCACCTCCACCTTGAACCCATCTGTCATTCCAACCGCACACCTCACCATTGTCACACTTCCCTCATACGTATCCTGCACCACTCCTACATACTTCTCTGCAACTCCTGACTTCCTCATACAATACCACACCTCCTCTCTCGGCACTCTGTCATAAGCTTTCTCTAAATCTACAAAGACACAATGCAACTCTTTCTGGCCTTCTCTATACTTCTCAATCAACATTCTCAAAGCAAACATCGCATCTGTGGTGCTCTTTCGTGGCATGAAACCATACTGCTGCTCGCTGATCATCACCTCTCCTCTTAACCTAGCTTCTATTACTCTTTCCCAAATCTTCATGCTGTGGCTGATCAACTTTATACCTCTGTAGTTGTTACAGTTCTGCACATCGCCCTTGTTCTTGAAAATCGGTACCAGTATACTTCTTCTCCACTCCTCAGGCATCCTCTCACTTTCCAGGATTGTGTTAAACAATCTAGTTAAAAACTCCACTGCCATCTCTCCTAAACATCTCAATGCCTCCACAGGTATGTCATCAGGACCAACTGCCTTTCCACTCTTCATCCTCTTCATAGCTGCCCTCACTTCCTCCTTGCTAATCCGCTGAACTTCCTGATTCACTATCCCTACATCATCCAACCTTCTCTCTCTCTCATTTTCTTCATTGATCAGCCCCTCAAAGTATTCCTTCCACCTTCTTAGCACACTCTCCTCGCTTGTCAGCACATTTCCATCTCTATCCTTGATCGCCCTAACTTGCTGCACATCCTTTGCAGCTTGGTCCCTCGGTCTAGCCAATCGGTAAAAGTCCTTTTCTCCTTCCTTAGTGTCTAATCTGTCATACAACTCACCATACGCCTTTTCCTTTGCCTTTGCCACCTCTCTCTTTGCTTTACGCTACATCTCCTTGTACTCCTGTCTACTTTCTTCATCTCTCTTACTATCCCACTTCTTCTTTGCCAACCTTTTCCTCTGTATAACTTGCTGTACTTCCTCATTCCACCACCAAGTCTCCTTGTCTTCCTTCCTCTGTCCTGATGACACACCAAGTACCTTCCTAGCTGTCTCCCTCACTATTTCTGCAGTGGTTTTCCAGCCATCTGGCAACTCTTCACTACCACCCAGTGCCTGTCTTAACTCCTGCCTGAACTCCACAGAACAGTCTTCCTTCTTCAACTTCCACCATTTGATCTTCGGCTGTGTCTTCACTCGCTTCCTCTTCTTGGTCTCCAAAGTCATCCTACAGACCACCATCCGATGCTGCCTAGCTACGTTCTCCCCTGTCACCACCTTGCAGTCTCCAATCCCTTTTAGATGGCGCCTTCTACATAAGATATAGTCCACCTGTGTGCACTTTCCTCCACTCTTGTACGTCACCCTGTGTTCCTCCCTCTTCTTGAAATATGTATTCACCACAGCCATTTCCATCCTTTTCGCAAAATCGACCACCATCTGTCCTTCCACATTTCTCTTCTTGACTCCATACCTTCCCATCACCTCCTCATCACCTCTGTTCCCTTCACCAACATGGCCATTGAAGTCCGCTCCAATCACCACTCTCTCCTCCTTGGGTACCCTCTCCACCATGTCGTCCAACTCACTCCAGAATTCTTCTTTTTCATCCATCTCACACCCAACTTGCGGGGCATATGCGCTGATAACATTCAGCAATAAACCTTCAATTTCCAGCTTCATACTCATCACTCTGTCTGACACTTTCTTCACCTCCAGCATGCTCTTGACATACTCTTCCTTCAGAATTACCCCTACCCCATTACTCCTCCCATTCACACCATGGTAGAAGAGTTTGAACCCACCTCCGATACTCCTGGCCTTACTCCCCTTCCACCTGGTCTCTTGCACACACAGCATGCCTACCTTTCTTCTTTCCATCATGTCAGCCAGCTCTCTCCCTTTACCAGTCATAGTGCCAACATTCAAAGTTCCAACTCTCACCTCCACATGCCTACCCTTCCTCCTCTCTAGCTGCCTCTGGACATGCTTTCCCCCTCTCCTTCTCCTTCGTTCAACAGTAGCATTGTTTCCACCGACACCCTGCTGGTTAACAGTACCAGTGGCGGTCGTTGGTAACCCGGGCCTCGACCGATCCGGTATGTAAGTCTTATTTATCAATCCAGTATTAACGCTTAATTTATTTAGACAGCGGTGACCTTCACTCGAGATGCCGAATGCGCTGGCAGGGGGAGTCTTCTCACACGGTTACAACAGAGGGAAAAAGCTGATTGGATGATTTTTTTGTTGGCTGAGAGACTGCAAGCAGAGCCTACCAAGTTCGTATGTGTAGTCGAAATCGAAATGCAATGCGATATTAACAAATTGATTAGAAGATTGTATTATATTTATGAAAGTGTTTTCCTTTTCTGTGGAGTCTTAGGCCTTCACCGAAGGCCTAGAAAGCCCTGACGGTTCGCCGCAGGTGAGCAAGCAAACTAGCAGATGAAGCACCAAAAACAATTGTCCAGATATACCACGAGTAATGTCGCAGCGCGAGGAGGGGGTGAGGTTTTTATTTATTTTATTTTTTTTTGGCACCGCTTGTGATTTCTCCCCCTGCAAATGGATGTGTCTAAATTAAATAACTATTACCTAATAATAATTTTGATAACTATAAATACATTTTCTTAAATTTTAATCATTTCCTCTGTCATTTTATTTCCATTAATTAATTAATTAATGACTGCTGACTGGAGCGGAAACGTCAAGGACGTTAGCATCAATGTTGACTTAACAAAAATAGGTTGGAGGTGGAGCAAGTGCACGAAACTTCCAATAGTTTGGTGGCGGTCTGAGGACGCCTCCTACTCCTTCCACCTCCACCGAATATTCGGTTAAGATGAGTGGTTAAGGTCAGGGTTAGGGTAATTGGCGGTGAGAGGTGTTGGAGGAGATAGGGAGGAGTTAGAGGTGTCCTCAACCAGCCGCCAGACTCATCTCCCAAAACTTCGCAAGAACAGAACCAGGGTATGTTTTTATTTTTAATAAGCTTGCCTGTTCGCTGACGCACGGAGCAGGTTAGGACATCCTCATTGGGAAACAAACTGAAACAATCTGTTGTTCGCTCATTCGCATCGCATCCAGTCATGACTCGGTCTGATAGGTCCACTAGTTTGCGAGATTAGCCGCGGACAGACGCACATGCACGCGCGCGCACAACCAAACACATAATCACCAGGTTGTCCACCTGGCAGAGATATAGAATCAAAAAAGAAAAACCTGCTGTTTCATGTGTGTTATTGGAGCCAAGAGCCTTATGGATCTGTAATGTGCCAAGGCCCTTTTTCTCAATATGTTTAGGGGCTTTTCTGTCATCCCTCTGACACCACCCATTTGGGTGGGGTCTACAAGGCAGCTGTTTTACATCGCTACAATTTTTCATGAAATCCCTGAGTGTGCGTGCGTGGGTGGGTGCGTGAGTGCGTCATTTCCACAGGCATGCTTGTCCATCTCATTTGCACTTTCATCTCTTCTCATGCTCTCCCCTCAACTGACTCCTTCTCTTTTTCTCCCTCTGTATCTTCCCCTACCACATATTCCCATTTATAATATTCTCCTTTTCATTTGTCATCATCACAGTCTAGCCTTTCTCTAAATTCTGGCTTCTTTCCAGTATGTTTGATTGCTCCACTGTCTCTTAATACCCTTGGAACTGAGCCACTGAATGATGTCTGTGATTTAACAAGCCTTGACAGGTTGAATATAACTCCCGAGCACTCTCAATTAGGGATCCAGCTCTCATCCTCTCATTCTGACCTTTTCTGATTCTTTTAGACAAAAGTTAAATCGCTGACCCTGATTTAATTAGAAACTTTTAATCAAGGAATAACAAGCCACTTCAGCATGGCTGTTGCTGTATCAGCACGGTTATTTTGTGCAAAGAGAAATGGACCAAACACTATGTTTTAATTTTCACAAGAAAATTAATTTGCTTGTTTAATTATCAAATTGCTCTGCACAAAAAGTCTCAGTAGAATATTAATCATACAGAAATTTGCCTGGTTTCCTAAGTTGCAAAGGTCTTGCCTAAGTTGAATAAAAAAAGGGATTTTGGTGGAATAAACAACCAAAAGGGCACATTGGGCATAAAAATGAGACTTCTTCTGGAGAAAGGGCAACGCGATTGATGAAATGAGGCTGGTCAAGGAACCATTTATTTTACTGAGCTGCTAAGAAATAGAAGTTTCTTTTATAATTCATACTTCAGTCTAAATGTACAATCTTGAAAATTTATAGACAAACAAACCAATGTCTTTTCAGCACTTATTGTGTATTCATGAAAATAGCTAATTAACAGAAATCTCAGCATCCTCAGCAAAGCACCCAAAGAAGAAGGCAGATAGAAGTGAGTTTGAAGAGCAAAGCCGACATGTTGCGGCGAGCAAACAGCTATTAGAGAATATGCTTGTGAAAGACATTTACCAATGGATACTGCAGCTGTAATAGCCAGCCTAAACACACACACAAACACAAACACACTCGTTGAGTTGATTATATATGAACAGTGTATATGACAGTCAGTTACAGTTAGGGGCGAGGAGGTTAATGTAATTACAGGACATAGCCCAATAGATTTAGTAACCTGCTGCTCAAGAGTTAGTCTTTTATTGTTGACAGGTGATTCTGAATGTATTCAAAGGCTTTTACAATGGAAAGTAGCATATGTCTCTTCCAGGACATATTTCAGTAGTTACAGACTTATATTGTAACATGTCATCAGCATGACTTAAATAATAACAAGTAGCCTGTCAGTGGAGTAATTTTGTAAATATAAATTAAAAGTTTTAACTGAGCATCTAGCCTAGCCTATAATTTAACGTCCATTTTATCGCTTTGGTCTGCTCTTCTTAAATAGCGTTGCTGTTCACTTGAAGATGCTGATGCCCAAATAGTATGTCAATTTTTTCCCCATAGTGCGCACACAGTCGCCACCATGGGCTATGTGACTTGAAAGGGACGTTTAGGAGTACATACTTGCAAATGATGTATGGACACATGGAGGACAACAAATAACATCAAAGAGGTGTGGACATGCCATAGCTAGCTCGCGACTAATTCATGGATCCACAGAGGACAACAAATAATGTTACAGATGTGAGGACATGCCAAAGCTAGCTAGCTAAATAGTTAGCCTAGTTTTACTCCTGACACTTTTAGGCTACGACTACTCTGTGGACTATAATCAGTACTTGCTGGTCCCCAGCTTTCTCACTGAACACTGCCTTGCCTCCACCTACACGCACAGCACAGGTGTGCCATGGGTCTGGACGGTTTCATGCATGTTTTCATTTGGAAGCCGGTTCTTCTAATGCCTCCTTCTTTTTTTCTCAAATTTTTTTGGCCCCTCCTTTACTTTTTGACATTTTCTTGTCCATGGCTCTCGTTGGCCACCCCATAGCACTTTTGCATTAGTCTAGAATGTTGATGCACATTAACGGACTTGGTTGTGATTGGCCAGTTACCCCAGTCCCAGAACATTCACGCAGCATGCTCTCATGCACACCCTTAATGACAGGCACACAGGGTCTGTTGATATTTTGATGATCCACCGGCCGACCAATGTGGCGGCCCACTGGGATTTGTCCCAGTATGCCCAATGGCCAGTACACCCTTGCCTCTAAAGGTGTCCTTTGGTATCTGGCACCATGACGTTAGCAGAAGATCCTTTAAGTCCTGTAAATTGAGAGGATCGGACTTGTTTTTCCAGCACATCCCTCAGATGCTCGATTGGATTGAGATCTGGGAAATTTTGAGGCCAAGGCAATACCTTTAACTCTGTGGGCTCAGACCAGACAGCTAGTCTTCATCAATCCACCTGTCAGTGGTTTTAATGTTTTGGCTAATCCGTGTATATTTTACATTTGTGAAAAATAGTAAAATATGATGTACTAAGAGTAACTATTTTGTGACTTTGACATCAGCTGTATCCTGTTCAAACTTGAAAAACACATTGTATATTGCTGAATAGTCAAATTTCATCTGGGTAGTTAAGAATTCAGCTTTACTAGCCTGGTTAGCTAGTGCCCAAATTTTTCAAAATTCTGCAGAGATGACTTTGTTCTGAGGTACTGTTTTTGTTTTGTTTATCCCCCCACAGCCAGATGTATAAAAAGCCTCTTCTACATTGGACCAAGTCCAGTACACCTTCAAATCACTAACATACCTATGTGGCACTAGTAGTGCCTGACACAGATAAGAACGGACACAGCTGATTTATTGAATTGCAGTTAGTGGTGGTAAGAAAGTCATCATACTTATGACTGTCAACATCTGTTCTTTACTAAGAACAGATTTTGTCCTAGAGTGACAATCAGTGTGGATTGTGAATTATTATTGATGGATTTACACCATGGAGTCCTGGCCTGACACAGAATAGCTAACGCATCAGGCCAAGATTCCGGCATCTACCCCTGTCTACAGGCCAGTGGCCACTCTTTCAAGGATGAGGATGTGCACATCCTTGATAGGGAGGAAGGCTGGTTTGAACAGGGAGTCAAAGAGACCATCTATGTAAAGAGGCAACGACCATCCCTGAACGGGGGGGGGGGGGCTAAGAGTACATCTGTCACCATCTTACAATGCTGTGATAGCAACCATTCCCAAATCCTCTGCGAATAGTACACATGGCCATTGAAACTCTAGTTAATGGTCACGACAATCTGCATATGAAACCGATTGTTGGTTTCAGTCGTTATGCCATTGTATTGTTTATAAGGGTGGGGACACCTGCAGTCAGTTGAGACTGAAGAGGTCACTTAGATGAATGATGAGTTTCTCTCAATAAATGTTGTGTCCAGATGAACTCATTCAACTTTCTTTGATTACGAAATTGTTATTTCTTTTTTTTAAATTTATTTTCAACCAGCTGGTATCCCTCCTAATCAATAGCGGAGGAAGTGCTGAATATGTAAATACCCTTTTTGTCCCACGTGTCACCAAATCATTAATTTCAATACAGAGATTTATCACAGATCGATCTCGGCACTCGGCATACATTTTCAAGACTGAAACCCAACAAAAATCAGTAAGGCTCCATTAATATTCATTTAAAGCAGGGCTACTTCTTTCTGCCTTCGCTCCCATTCTGGTCAAATCAGCAGGGACATAGACAGTGAAGCAGCCAGTGGACAAGGGCAATAAATGATTGAGTAACATGATAAGCCACAGAATCACTAATGGAATGTACTGTAAAATAAATAAATAAAGAAAAAAAGAGAACAAGAAAAGTAGTGAAATTGTATTAGACCATGAAACCTGGCTCTTGCGTAATCATCCCCTGCCTTGCTGTATGCTCTGGTGAAGTTGTCATGTCAGCTGACTTCAGGGCACAGAACATCGAGCTCAGACAGTGAATCACTGGAAACTGCACTGAACTGCATGAAATCATAAAACTGACTTGTCTGTTTGTCTCTGAAACAAGGAAGTAAAAAAAGAGTTTTCAAAGTATAGATTGTAATTTTAATGTGTGTAGTGATATAGGCAATTTAGGCTGGATGCATTTTGCACATGCAAGGATGCTTAGTATCCAGTGTTTTACTTTTATTTGAAAAAAAAAATCAAATCACAGTGTGCAAGTAGTTGTTGAGGGTTTGGTTTATTAGTTTTATTGTTTGGTTATTGAGTGTATGTGCTTCTGCAGAGTGCTAGTTTACAGTAGCAACACAAGTATGATGAATGTTTACCCTTTTCCTAGGAATTGACTCATTTCATTTGCAGCTGTTATAACAGTTGCATGTTTACTGTGACCGAGCATACATGTCTGTGTGCTTAAGTTTGCAGATCAAAATGCTGCTTTATATTTTTTGTTTGCATCTTCAGTAAAGGATTGCACGGTGGCGCAGTGGTTAGCATGGTCACCTCACAGCAAGAAGGTCCTGGGTTCAAACCCCGGGGTAGCCCAACCTTAGGCGTCATCCCAGGTCGTCCTCTGTGTAGAGTTTGCATGTTCTCCCCGTGTCTTTGTGGGTTTCCTCCGGGTGCTCCGGTTTCCTCCCACAGTCCGAAGACATGTAGGTCAGGTGAACTGGCCGTACTAAATTGTCCATAGGTGTGAATGTGTCAGCCCTGTGATGGCCTGGCAAGGTGTCTCCCCACCTGCTGCCCAATGACTGTTGGGATAGGCTCCAGCATCCCACGACCCTGAGAGCAGGATAAGCGGTTTGGATAATGGATGGATGGATCTTCAGTAAACTTGAGTGTCATTTTTGTTTGTACCAGCATGTGATGTTGCTGCATGTGTGTTCGATGATGAATGTGTATGTTTGTGTTAAGGAGATGAAAAAAAAATACAGGGAGAGAGAATGTGTGATACTTTGCGTGAATAGTATGTATGAATATGAACTTGTACCATGGGGGAGTCTGGAGGAGTCGCATGACTTCACAGTCAAAGTGTGTTTAACAGAATAATTGAGAAGGAACTCCCCTTCTTTCTCATTGATAATTCTTGAAAACTCCTTTCTTTCCCCCCCTACCCTCGTCTCTCAACCCTTCTTCTCTTGTTTCCTCATCTACTTCTTTCTGCCCTCCTGTTACGTATTCTCTTTCTATCCCTGTTCCCCAACAAGGCTCCTTTCCCTTTTTCATTTGACTGCACTTCTCTCCTTTCTGTCTTTCCTCACGTTCCTTCTCTTGACAGCGTGTCCACCCATCTTCTCTATTCTGTCACTCCCAACCCCTCCTTCCTGTCCTGCTCCACTTAATTAATACTTGTTTGACCTATTTAGTTGCTATGAATTATTAAAGAAGACCCGTCAGTGAACGCTTCTACCATCCCTTCCACCGCAGCTTCTCCTCTTCCCTCTGACCTGGAATGGTACTCCAATTTCATTCCAAAGTTTCAAACACCTCTGACTTAAGTGTTCCCAATTAAAAATGGGTTTGTACCAGTTTTGCAGACAGCAAAACAAGATCATTCACATCCACAGGCCTTGTTTGGGAAGAAACATTTGGGCAAGCATCAATACTTTTTTACAAGCATTGCAAATAATATATGCTGTCTTAGAATGTGCTAGCAGACGTGTTGTCTTTTAAAAGAGGTGGAAGGGGCATCTGGGTAGCGTAGTGGTCTATTCCATTGCCTGCCAACATGGGGATCGCCGGATCGAATCCCCGTGTTACCTCCGGCTTGGTCGGGTGTTCCTACTGACACAATTGGCCGTGTCTGCGGGTGGGAAGCAGGTGTCCTGGTCGCTGCACTAGCGCCTCCTTTGGTCAGTCAGCGCATCTGTTCGGGGGCAAGGGGGAACTGGGGGGGAATAGCATGATCCTCCCATGCGTTACTTCCCCCTGGCGAAACTCCTCACTGTCAGGTGAAAAGAAGCGGCTGGCGGCTCCACATGTTTCGGAGGAGACATGTGGTAGTCTGCAGCCCTCCCCGGATTGATAGGGGGTGGAGCAGCGACCAGGACGGCTCAGAAGAGCAGGGTAATTGGCCAAATGGCCAAGTACAATTGCGGAGGAAAAAAAAAAAAGGGGGGGGATATCCCAAAAAAAAAAGAGTTGGGAGGGGAGGGGAGGGGAGGGGAGGGAAGGGAAGGGGGGGGGAGGGGAGGGGAGGGGAGGGGAAGGGAAGGGAAGGGAAGGGAAGGGAAGGGAAGGGAAAGGGAAAGGGAAGGGAAGGGAAGGGAAGGGAAAGGGAAGGGAAAGGGAAGGGAAGGGAAGGGGAAGGGGAAGGGGAAGGGAAGGGAAGGGAGGGAGGGGATAGCATGATCCTCCCACGTGCTACATCCCCCGGCAAAACGCCTCACTGTCAGGTGAAACGAAGCAGCTGGCGACTCCACATGCATCAGAAGAGACATGCAATAATCTGTAGCCCTCCCCGGATTGGCAGAGGGGGTGGAGCAGCGACCGGGAAGGCTCGGAAGAGCTCGGAAGTTGGCCATTTATAATTGGGGAGAAAAAGGGAGAGACCCCCACCCCGCCAAAAAAAAAAAACAAAACATAAATATACATACAGTATTTTGCTCCCATGGCAAGATGCTGTGTCTGGACAGTTCTTTTTCTTCATACCATTGGTTTTATACAAATAATCAGCAACAACAAATCTGTTGAGCAGAGAATTTTGCCCTGTTTATTTACTAATGAATTTGCCTACATCATTTGTAGCTTCCTGTGCACAGCAGTTACTGTAAATAAGCGCCCACACCTTTCCAATAATGAGCAAGAAAAGTTCATCTTCCAAACTGCTTATCCTGCTCTCAGGGGCGAGGGAGCAAGAAAAGTGTTTACTTAAATTGTGCATTTATCATAAAGCCTTTGCTAAAGATCTGCCCCTCTGGTCTTGGGGCTTTGTTGGTTGACATTTACCCGACCACTTAACTCCATTGTTTCTGTGCCATTGAGCCTGACTTTGCAAATTATATTTTGCCTCTCTATTTGCTGTCATGGTTACTACATCACACCCTTTGGCTCAGATGGATCCCCCTGATCTACGACCTGCATGAGATCAACTGAAAGGGGGGGGGGGTTGATATTTAATACATCACACATGGGGAGGCACTGCAAAGCATATCTGCAAACTGTAAAAGTGATGAAAGAAGAGGGTAGGAAAATAAATGAGAGCGGAGCAGAGAAGAGAGAGCGGAAACATCTCCCACTGCAGGGGGTTTTCTTGATTCCCTCTGTGGGAAGAGACTCAAACCTAAACTCGTCAAACACTGACTGACTTCAGCATCACATCCACGGGTGTGTGGATGAGCATTCGGTGTGAGCGCAAAGTTTTCTCTCTTGGCTCCTAAAGTGTGGGAACGTTGGCATGCCAAAAATACATGAAATTGTTTACGATAGTATCAGAAGCGCTGGCTGTGGGAGTGCTAAGCCTATTAAACTGGAGCTCTGACATATCTTTCAGACTAAATCTGACTCCAGGTCCTTTCAGAAAGCTCATAAAATAATATTGCTGTTGATTTGTTTTAATGGACATAGAGGGATTGTGTTGGGCGATAAAATGCTGGCTTGGGAAAAAAAAACCCACTCGGGGCAAAACGTGGTGGTAGATCAAGAAGATTTTTTTTTGCCATCAAGGAGACTTTGACACACGGTACTTGTAAAGAAGGCAATCACTCACTCTTTTTTCCAGCATGCAAATTAATTGTTGACAAAAGTAAGAAAAGTA
Source organism: Lampris incognitus (assembly GCF_029633865.1). Classification (NCBI taxonomy): domain Eukaryota; kingdom Metazoa; phylum Chordata; class Actinopteri; order Lampriformes; family Lampridae; genus Lampris; species Lampris incognitus. Next base: position 36,050,824 of record NC_079218.1, read on the forward strand.
CTTTTTTTATATATATTCCTTTCACGTGCAAGTTGAAGCAGATGGCATTTTAACATACAGAATGCTGCAGAGGCCTCAGAAGAAATCAGCAGCTTTGGATCAAAAGATGCCACAAGTCCCTTGATTGCTTTACCATGAATACCAAAACCATGAAATTTGCATGTAGCGCCAACAAATATATCCCCATGTGAGCCCGGGAAGAACAGGGTGTTCAGGGGAGAATAAATTCAATTTTTTTCATAAAAAGAAAAAAAAACATTAAAGCTACAATACAGAAGATTTGCAAACAAAGCACACGTCCCTTTTAATGCCACATCTAACACAATAGCTACTCAGATACCCAAATCAACAATGCATTTGAAGTTTCTCATTATAATGGTTACTGTGCCCCCCCCCCAAAAAAAGAAAGAAAAAGCAGTATGAGACATAGCATTTCGCAGTTTCTAACATACTCAAATGTAGAGGAACAAGGCAGGTAGAGAGAAATGTGAAGCCAAGTAGAAGGCAAGTTATGGGCAACACGGTGGCGCAGTGGTTAGCACGGTCACCTCACAGCAAGAAGGTCCTGGGTTCGAACCCCAGGGTAGTCCAACCTTGGGGGGTCGCCCTGGGTCGTCCTCTGTGTGGAGTTTGCATGTTCTCCCCGTGTCTGTGTGAGTTTCCTCTGGGTGCTGTGGTTTCCCCCCACAGTCCAAAGACATGTAGGTCAGGAGAATCAGCCATACTAAATTGTCCCTAGGTGTAATGTGTGCATGTGCGTGTGTGTGTGTGTGAGTGTGTGTGTCGGCCCTCTGAAGGCCTGGCAGCCTGTCCAGGGTGTCTCCCCTTCTATCACCCAATGACTGCTACTGGGATAGGTGCCAGCATCCCCGCAACCCAAAAAATAAGTGCTTTGGATAATGGATGGATGGATGGATGGATGGATAGAAGCCAAGTTGTTATACCTAGTGGATATGGCAGAACAAGCTCATGACCAATTCTAAGACATCAAGAACTGAAACCTAGGTTCACCATGGAGATGCTAATCTAACAATATCTGTGACTCTTTCATTACAAACGGATCTCTGATTCTGTTAAGTCGTCAAACACCAATGCCTTTACTAGTATCAACACGTTAGTAATTTAAACAAAAATGATCATCTTCAGGATCATGGCGTCATAAGAATCCCATCTGCACCATTTGGTCCCTCAACCAGGCTTTGCTCTTCCCAATTCTGTTCTGTGTGTGTGTGTGTGTGTGTGCGCGCGTGCATGTGTGCGCATGGGTGTGCATGTGTGTATGTGAAAGAGCTGAGGAGTGCATGTGCATCTTTTCACTGTTTTCAAGTGGGTAAGTGTAAAGATTCAAGGCACACCAACAAAGTAGCGTTGTGCAAGAGCATAGCAAATGTGTGCACACACACTATCTCTTTACACACCGGGGTGCATGTGTGGAAAATATGAAAATGGACATGCACGCAGAAGCTCATTTATGTGCACACACACACACACACACGTACATCGATTCATACATGAACAACATATACACACTGGGACATTGATATGGACACATGCTGTAATGAATGTGCACGTGGACAAATACATAAACACACAATGAAACAAATCAAAATCCTGCAAGCCATTTACCCCCCCCCCCCATCTGTATGCTGGGGAAGCTACTTCAACTCTTTAAATACACTTCAGATGAATTTTTGATAGCATCAAGTTCAAAGCTTCTTTAATCTTTTTTCCTGGTGTCCAATTAAAAAATGTCTCCTAACTGTTTGTGCTACATGGTGAGTTGCAGCTGGCTGCATGCTTGGACAGGAATTGAAACATCTAAAGCCAAAACATATAAATAAATATACAAATTGCCAAGAACCCAGCCTAAGAACCTTTCACACCCCAGAGGGTGTGCACTGTTTCTAAAAACGGGGCCCTGATAGGCAGTGAGGGAGAGAACATTTGAGTCATTGTGTGTATGATGTGGACTGCTGGTGCAGAAAATATAACTACTACTTGGTGGAAATTGAGGTGATGAGATGATGACCGTTTTATTGTGACATCACTGACAACTGTGTAAATAGTGGCGGTTATGAGAGCCACACTCCATCCTTAGTGTGTGTGTGTGTGTGTGTGTGTGTGCATGTGTGTATGCAAAAGAGCTGAGGAGTGCATGTGCATCTTGGAGATTGTGCGACTCTGTAAGTCCAAGTTGTTATTTGTGGTTCATTCAAAATGCAATTATCCCTCTCCTCTCTTTAAAGTTGGCTTTAGTTTGATGTCTCCATTTTATAGTCTGCAGAAACATTGCTCACAACATAAGGCCGTTACCCACGCTTGGGGCCGAAACAGCAAATCATAACAAAGGGCCTGTGTGAAGGGCTCTGTTTTTAATGGCTGAAGGGCTATATCCTCGCTATGATTTATTGAGAGTGTGTGCAGCTATCATCCTGGTGAAATGAGTGTTGTATCCACTTTCACTAGCGCTGCTCTACTGTTACGATGGACCAACAGCAAAGTCACACATTGCAATCTACATTACTACAACACTGCCCCATAACTTCAGGCGTTTGACATTTTTGAATGCACTATGCAAGGGTCTTTCACTTCAGCCTGGGTAAGGGCACGTTTTGACTCCTCCACAGGCTGGAACGCCTGCATTACACATGCATTGTAGAAAAGCTGAGCCAGCAATAACAAAGCATATGTAGGCTCACAGGGGTTGGGTCGCATACCTAGCCCTCGTGAAATATTGCTTAATGTCAGCAAAGGTAGTATTGTATTCAGGCCAGGGTTCCACACTGAGTCTAGTCCACCTCAGCTCATAATAAAAACACGCCACCCTTTTTGTGGAGTTTTCCCAATCGAGTCCTAGTGGGAATAATTAAAGATAAAAACACAGCAGGATAGACAACAAACTCCCCGGAACAAAACACAAATTATCTGTGGACAGATTTTCTATGTAAATATTGGCAGTGCACCACCAAGCAAGCAACAGATATTTCATATATTGACAAGGAGTAGAGGAACATCAATCCTGATCCAACTGTGCCAGCATTAAGTTAACATACTACCTTAAGCAGCGTCCAGGTGGCGTGACAGTCAATTCCATCTCTGACCAACACGGGGATCGGAAGTTCGAATCCCCAGGTTACCTCCGGCTTGGCGTCCCTACAGGTGTTATTGGCCGTGTCTGCGGGTGCGAAGCTGGATGTGGGTATGTGTCCTGGTCGCTGCACTAGCGCCTCCTCTGGTCGATCGGGGTGCCTGTTCGGGAGGGGGAACTCGGGAAAATAATGTGGTCCTCCCACATGCTACGCCCCCTGGCGAAACTCCTCACAGTCAGGTGAAAAGAAGCGGCTGGCGACTCCACATGTATCGGAGGAGGCATGTGGTAGTCTGCAGCCCTCCCCGGATCGGCAGAGGGGGTAGAGCAGTGACCGCGATGGCTCAGAAGAGTGGGGTAATTGGCTGGATATAATTGGGGGGGAAAAGGGGGAAAAAAATCCAAAATCAAAACATACCTCCTTAAGTACATACAGTTCTGACCAGAGAGTCTAAGACTCGTACCGACCCAAGACTAAGGACTTCTTTCATTGCATGATTGCATAAGTGCAGTCAAGGCTTGAGGTGGGCTAGTGGCATTGATATTAATGGCTCCATGTCTAAAGAATCATGATTTCTTGGAAAATGAATGAAAAACAAACAACAACAACAACAAAATGCTTAGTTGAAAGCACTTAGGGAGTTTTCCTAAGGAGAACTGTAGGGCCTCTGGTAAACAGCCGACAACACGATCCAAAGAGTAAAGCTCAATAAGTCCTGAGAGACTGTGCTTAACATTTTACACCAACCAGTAGGTGCTGTTTGGCACATGATAAGATGTGGCTGCCCATTTTTATAAAAGGGAGGTAGGGAAGTGTTTTGTTTTTTTTTATCTTTAATCACTAGCCATGTTTTAATCAAAGCATTTTTATGTGCATTATTAATATCACGTTAGAAAAGCTGGGTGGAAACGGCAAAATTCGATAAAACTTCCTCATTATTGAAAAAAAAAAAGGTTTACCGTTCACTTGAGGCCAGTTTTGCTTTTGCCAATAAAGAGTTTATAAGCTAAATGAGCAGTATAGTAGAATATCATCACATGATCAACTGTGTCTCACTCTAAACTGGCCCATCATTCTCATGGGCGTCAACGTATGACATATGACATAGGACACATAAGACACATAAAACTACATTCAGGGTTTTTTTTTCTTTTTTTTTTGGCTAATGTAACTTGACTTGTCTTTTTTTTTCAAAAGAAAATAATTACTTGCTTGAAAATTATTAGAAAATTGGAATTAAACATAGCTAGAGATATTATTAATTATATCATTATTATTATTATTATTATTATTATCAGCAGGAGTAGCAGTAGTAATATTAGTAAATATTGTTCTGAATATACTTTAGCAAAACAAAGATGTTGCTAAGTGTTAAAAGAACCAGTGTTTTTTTTGTATTTGCATTGATATAGATTGTGAAACTTACAGGTCTAAGTTTATTGGATGTTTGGGACGACCTTGAAGGTTAGACATCCCCGGGGCTTGAACCCACATCTTCTTGCTCTGAGGCGACCACGCTAAACACTGCACCACCCCATGCTGACTTGTGAAATATAAATACGATCAATATCTCGTTTCCTTTCAACACTGATACCCAAATACATACACCCACACAATGTAGTTGTACACACATAAATGTACAAATTTTATGTACACACATAAAACTGTGTATTTCAACTTTGGTGAAAAAAAATCCCAAATAATTTTTCAATCTGTCATATGTCCAAAATACACTGGAAATGTGGCCAAACAAAAAAAGGAAAAAATATTGAGAATGCGTTCTCCCTTGAATCCTTTCTTCCACATGTGCTTTGCAGATGGCTACACTACAGATGACATTGAGTTTTACTGGCGAGGAGGGGACAATGCTGTGACGGGTGTGGAGAGGATCGAGCTGCCTCAGTTCTCCATCGTAGACCACCGGCTCATCTCCAAGAATGTGGTCTTCTCCACTGGTAATGTTTCATCAATCAAACAAAAAATAAATAAATAAAAATAACAAAAAGGAAAAAAAAGTAGAAAAAGACATGTATGTATCTTGATGTCTTCAGAGAGAGTTTGTGTGTTTCTGTGTTTGTGTATTGAGGGTGAATAGGAACTGTGGTTATGTATGCATATGTGAGTGTGTTGATAGGCAGTGTTGGTGCAGGATATAGACTCAGGCCATACGGTAAGGCCGGGTTAGCATAGCACATATGGAAGGGCCATAGAAAGTAGTCCATTTGGTGCGCATGTTACTACTACTACTACTACTACTACTACTACTTTTGGTTGCTCCCGTTAGGGGTCGCCACAGCGGATCATCTGTTTTCATTTCTTCCTGCACATTCTTCTTGGTTCATATGTTAGTAGATTAAAATATTTACACCTACGAACTGGTCAATATATTAACACACACACACACACACACACACACACACACACATGCACACACGAAAACTCTGGACACCAATCCACTAATTTTAATAGTTTTATCTTTCCTTTGTTTTGCACAAAAAAAAACTTTATCCTTTTCTAACTTTGTGTTTGCTTGGTTTTTCTTGCATTTCATATAATTAGGCTTATACTAAGGACAGCAGAACACAAATGTTGACTTATTCTGTTATTTTACTCATTGTTATTAATAACAGCAACAGCTAATGATGACGAGAATGTAAAATGTGGTGGACGTTTTCCGAACACACAGGCATACAATCAAGCCCCGCCCTCAGAGAGGGACGGTCCGCATGACATATTTAAAACCAATAAACAAAAAAGACGCTGTCTGATCCTATGACTTATTCATCCTTCCTTCTTCATATTTATGAATTTGTCATGCAGTCAGTAGAGGGACAGCAGTGACTGCGCTCAAAACAGCTTCTTGGGGGAACTGCTATATTAAATGAGAGTGACACATTAACATGGTGACAAGGCAGCGGGGCTTTGCTGGTGCCGGCCTCAGGGGTTTGCCTTTGTCTACTGCTCACAGTATACAGCTTGCACATGGTGCCATTAATAACACCAGAAGAGTACACTCAGTAGAGCGCAGATCCCCACCAGGCACATCTCCCCTTCTCCGGTGTTCGGACTTAGGCGAACACAAGCTGAGGAGTGAGCACTCGATTGCATGGCAAAACAAGTTTTTCAAAAGTTTTGAATCACCGCAATCATGAAAGGTCCTTGATCATAGTCATAACCGTGCATATAAATTATTAGCCTGACAGGCCCAGTAATAAGTGAGATTAGCAGCAGGCAGATACACACGCCCATGGACAGAAAAAAATAGTGTTTTTCCTGCCATTGTAAGACTGCCCAAGTCGATTGAAGGGGAAATATGGGGGGAAAAAAAGGGAAATATGAACGAAAAAAGTTTTTCAACCTCAGCACCCAAGCTTAAAAAATCTACCATATAAAAATGTTTTGCCTGTCAGTCTGTGGATACACAGCCTTCTAGGTGGACCCTCACACGAGTACGACCAAGTCTAATATGAGCTTGCACTTTCCGAAAAAAAAAGGTTTGCAAGGCAACCATTTTGGTCTAACCCTAACACTGTCTTTATTTTCATAGTATAATAAAGCTGGGTCAACCATTTATGCTCACACCTGCACGACTTACATCTATGGTTGACTCAGCTCAGGCAGCAACAAGAATATGCAACACTTCCTGTTTTGAGGGCAACCTAGAGGAAATTGTTCCTTTATAACTTTTGCATTTTTTGGATTATCAAAATTATTCTAATAAATTTTGTTCATGCTCGATCTGACTCAACTGTAGATGTGAGTCGGGCATGCGTATGCATGCTCACAGTTGACTTAGTTCAGACAGTGGAAGAAAGCAGTGTTGGTCCAGCAAGCTAGAGAGTGAATGAAGAGGGGGAGTGGCGATAGCAAGAACAAACATTTCTCAAAGGTTTTGAATCATGGCAACCACCAGAGATTCTGCATCATACAGTCATAACTGTGCATAAAAAGATTTTAGGCTGAAAGATCCAGTAGTTTGCGAGATTAGCCGCGGACACACACACACACACACAAACACACACACACACACACACACACACACACACACACACACACACACACACACACACGACCAAACACATAATCCCGTCCAGGCTATCCACCTGGTGGGGATATAAATGCCTCTTGATTAAAACATAATGTGTAGTATGCTATTGTGTTTATACCCTACACAATTTATGTATTGTGTATATATGCAAATCTGGGTGCATGTGTGTATATAGTATATATGTGTGTGTGTGTGTGTGTGTGTGTGTGTGTGTGTGTGTGTGTGTGTGTGCACTCATAGACCTGCAGGCATGCAAGTTTATATATTTTTATATACATAGTAATGGCAGTACATCTGAATAAACAGTTTTTATTATATGTGTAAATGCAAGTGTATTTAGTATATCTGCATGTGTATGTGAGGGTGCGAGTGTATAATGTCATGTTGAGATATGGAGAATAGGGGATTTCCATTTTGTGTGCCGTCTATTGTGTGAGGAAAGGACTGACCCTAGAGGTCACTCAGACAAGCACACATCAGCAGAAGCGCTTTAGCATTTAACCAATACAAGTGCCATGTTTCACTGTAAAGGTAAACAATGTCCTTGTTTCCTCTATAAATAATAAAGATTTGCTGTTGGGCCTTCAATCCGTAGTTTTGTAACCCCCAGTGGTTCCTTACATCATGAGAAAACAATTCAGTGATTCACTATTTGGCTTACCTGAAATTAACTAACCAAAATGACAAAGTTAAGTTGTGACATTCTAAATGGAGAACCTGGGGGATTGTTTAGTGCTTTCAAGTAACAGATTTAATCCTGCTCCCATCTCTCCTTCTGTTTCTGCCTGACTTAATTAACATCTCAGCATTTATTCATCCTTGTTCTGGTGCCTTTCCTCATCCGGTTGTAATTTGGCTACACAACTCCTCCCAAAAATAAAGCCAATTCCCTTAGGAAAAAAAATATGTATGCTGACTTGGTTCGACTTCACAGGTACTCTGCTTTGGGCTAATTTTAAATAGAGTACAGATAAGCAAAAATTTAAACCTCAAGTTGGATGTGCAGTGAGAACAACAACAGAGTTCGAAGTAAAGGTGAGACTGCATTAAGGACTGATGTTGAGCCCTTTCCTGTTTGTGATACTGATGGACAACCTCACAGAATATCTTAAGAAAGCCACCATGGAGCCTGATGTTTGCTGATGACATCGTGCTAGCAAACCAGGAAAAGAAAAGGTTGGAGAGAGATCTGGAAGATTAGAGAGAAGTGATAAGAGATCAGATGAATAAAGATCAGCAGAACAAAGACTGAGTTCCTGTGTATAAATAAGCAAGTAGAAAGTCCAGGATTGACCTTAGGAGAAGATATCCCAGAATTTAACAAATGCAAGTACTTAGGATTGACAATAAAGACAGAAGGCAGTGGGAAGAAGGAAGTCAAGAAAAGGACACAATCTGGGTGGACTTCATGGAGAAGGGTAGCTGGAGTACTTTGTGACAAAAGAATGTCGTTGAGGGTAAAGGACAAGGTATACAAATCAATGGTTAGGCCTGCCATGCTCTATGGTATGGAAGCAGTGACAACAGAGAGGCTAGAATCTACATTGCAGGTAGCAGAGGTGAACATGCTGCGTTGGTCCATGGGAATGACTAGAAAAGACCAGAAGAGAAATAAAGAAGTGAGAGCTATGTTCAAGATCGGAGGAATGGACGTTAGTTGAGAGAGACAAGATTGAGATGGTTTGGACATGTACAGAGAGCATGCATAGACTATACAGGAAAGAAGGTATTGGACCTGAGAATACCTGGCAAAAGATAAAGAGGAAGACCAAGGAAATGATGGCGAGAGCAGATAGGGGAGGACATGAGGAGGTTTGGACTGCGGGAGAGGGATGTGTCAGACAGAAATTTATGGAGGACAAAAATCTGCTGTGGCAACCCCTGAGAAACAAGCCAAAAGAAGAAGAAAATTAGCAAGCAGCTATTTTCAGGGAGATAAGGCCAACTTGCTTTGGAGACACCAAATATGACTTTCTGCTGAGTGCTCCTTCTGTAGAAATTCATGAGATGAGGGCTTGAGAACTAGGTGCTAGCCAGCACCTAGTTCAAGGTGTAGGTCATTACCAAAATTGGATAATGCAAGATTTTTTTTAAAGAAATCATTCATGTCACTGTGCTCCTCCGAAATAGCATTCAGTCACAAATTATTTCATGTGGAACTCATAAGTGATTTTGTAAAGTGAGCAATGGAAGAAACTCCCAATAAAACCATCAAACAAAATGCCTGTTATTAGTTCTCCATCAAAAAAATGTTGACGTTTGTTGACTTTGTGATTTTAATTATGACAAGGGACACAACCACAGTCTATCCCATTGGTATATAAAACAGCAATAAGCTGTAGATAGAGAAGAACTGACTGGGCCCATTAGAGGGATTAGAGGCTATCTAGGGCGGCATGGCTCAGCAGGTAGAGCAGGTTGTCTAGTAAGTGGAAGGTCGCTGGTTTGATCCCCGATTTCTGCGGACAGTGTAATGAAAGCAACTTGCATGATCAAGTTGCTGAACCCTTAACTGCTCATGACGAGCAGGTTGGTACCTTGCATGGCAGCTTCCACCATCAGTGTATGAATGAGTATGGGTGAATGTGAGGCATAAACAGTAAAGTGTTTTGAGTGGTCGGTAGACTAGAAAATAACTATAAAAATGCAGTCAATTTACCCTTTATATCTAAGATACCTCCCTAAAAATGAAGGGCCAATGTTGAAAAACCAGTCTCACCCTTTGGATAAGAGGCAAGGGCTTTTTAAGCTTTGATATTTCTGACAGAATGAGTCAAACATGCCTTGAAGAGAGTGCAATCATTTTTTTTTGTAGTTATCCATGTTAGAAGGTTTCTAGTGTTGCTAAGGGGATGTTAAAACCTGTAACACAATAGGCTTGGGGAGGAAAAGACGGGATATGTCTGACCAGAATTAGCTGGTACCAGTCAGAACACTGTACGAGTTTATCACATCCCTTAAGTCAAAACTAGGGATCCTGATGAAAAAAAACAACATGGGTGGATGTGCCTAAGAAAAAAAAGACAAAAATAAATAAATAAATAAAATAATGTCAGTAAAAGTGTAGGAGATACTGGATTTACATAGATGTTGGATTCACTAAACCCTTTATGTCAGGGGAAATGTACTCTGTCATCAATATGTCATCTATATTTTTTTTCTAAACTATTGTGTTGTGTATTAGTATTGTATCAATGTTCTCGACTTTGCACTATTGTTTACTATTTTTTGTGAGGTAAAACAAGAGGCTTGACAGTGACAATTCCATTGCTTTAAACACTCCTTGATTTTAAATGTGAGACAAATAAGCATTCATTTGAACTGATTATGCTTCCCCCCCAACAACAACAACAACAATCTTGTGCCCTTCAGGTTCCTACCCCCGCCTGTCCCTGAGTTTCAAACTGAAGAGAAATATCGGATACTTCATCCTGCAGACCTACATGCCATCCATCCTGATCACCATCCTCTCCTGGGTCTCCTTCTGGATCAACTATGACGCATCTGCTGCCAGAGTGGCTCTGGGTGAGCTCGACAATACCAATGGGGAGCAGAGACAGACAGGGCACATTTCAAAGTACAGTGTGTATATATATATATATATATATATATATATATATATATATATATATATTTCATGATCACTGTTATCCTCAAATAGAAGGGGTAACGGAAAGGTTTAGAAACCTAAAGCCAAGAACAGGTATGGCTTGTATAAATGGTGTTACTTATTGAAATTAAGGTGGTGATCCACCCCCTGATGAACCTTGGTGATCATAGGGTCATAATTTTATTTTTTTTAAAGCTGTATTTCTCTACAAAACGGAACCTAATTGGCTTGGGGAGTCACAGTTTTCCCTAATCACAAACATGGATCAACTATTTTGATCCACATGCAGTACTGGATTGGCATACTGAGTAATATTTGCAATATCATGCAGGTCAGGGGATAAAAATGTACAGACAAAATATATCTATCAACAATAATACTAACTCCCCGTGTTACCTCCAGCTTGATTGGGTGTCCCTACAGACACAATTGGCCGTGTCTGCGGGTGGGAAGCTGGATGTGGGTACGTGTCCTGGTTGCTGCACTAGCGCCTCCTTTGGTCAATCGGGGCACCTGTTCAGGGGGGAGGGGGAACTGGGGGAATAGCGTGATCCTCCTACGCACTATGTCCTCCTGGAGAAACTCCTCACTGTCAGGTGAAAAGAAGCGGCTGGTGACTCCACATGTATCAGAGGAGGCATGTGGTAGTCTGCAACCCTCCTTGGATCAGCAAGCGGGTGGAGCAGTGACTGGGACAGCTCAGAATAGTCGGATAATTGGCCGGATACAATTGGGGAGAAAAAGGGAGAAACCCCCCCCCCAAAAAAAAACAACAATAATATTAACGAGGAATAAACTGTATATTGTAGAATCCCAAAGACAGTTCCATCATTAATCTATTCGAATGGATATCAATATAATTTAATGGTTTCACTATGTTGAGTGAATGACAGTGCACGATACTATTTTATTTGTACATCTGATCATTTTTCAGTTCACTGACAAAATGCCCCGAGTCAACAAAGGGAGAAGATCGGCTTGTCCACTGTTTGTCACTTAGTTCTATACCGTGGCTACATAGGTACATAATGAAAAGCTTAAAAAATAATAATAAAAAAAAAAAATCCATGCAAGTGCAACAGCAGCCCAGATACAGTAAAGGCCAGCAGGAATCTGGAATTAGTTTGCTCTGTGAAGTGGGGGATGAATGACCAGGGTGATTTGTTTTCACTTTGATTTGAGTGCTTTTCTGTACTTTTTTGGAAGTCACAATAACCCCCTCCCCATCATACTTGATTATGTAAACTCTGTGTAGTCCATGAGGTTTGTATTGTGGATGTTGCATGCTCCATGCTTTTTGGAAGCAGTTTTTCTTCCTTTTACATGGCTCCATCCATCTATCCATCTATCCCTCGCTTCAGAATGGAAGGCAATCTCGCTGATTGAAGACTGACCTGCATTTAGTGATCCGAAGGGGAGGCAGGCATGGGATTTAATACAAAAAAAAACAAAACAAAAAACAGCAATAATACTCCACAAAGGAGGCGGATGGATAGTGGATGCTCGGAGTTAACAACGGAATACATTTGGTCACCTACAATCTACACTATGTTGGGGAACCTCCTCACTTTGACCTGGTTTCTGGTAATAGAATGGAGCCACAGAGACTGAATAACATGGCTGCCTTTACACAGAGATCGATGTCACAATGTGGCTGTATACAATTTTAGCCATTTATTTATTTACAATTAACAGAAACTGCCTTACGTGGTTGCTCTGTGTGCTTTAACTGGTGTGTGTGTGTGTGTGTGTGTGTGTGTGTGTGAGTGTGTGTGTGTGTGTGTGTGTGTGTGTGTGTGAGTGAGAGAGAGAGAGAGAATTAGTGATGTGTTTTAGTTGTTGGCTCAGGACACTATTTAATTATACAAAATCATGTAAATATGATTATATCCCAGCTTCAGAGCAGGGCTTGTCATGCCATCTACTATCCATTCCATATATTAGTTACAATCTATTTTTTTTCATATGGCTAAAACAACACAAATGCATAGAAAATACCTATTATAAAAGACATGCATGATGCTGTGAATGGAAAGTAAGTGAACTTTGAGGTTAAAATGATGCAGGATTTAAGGATTTTATCTATGTAAATGTACATTTTTTTCAGTTTCTCTCACTCAATTCAAGAGTTTCAGAATATGAATCAAATCGATGAAATAAACAAGGTGTTGGCCACTTTCTTTAAAATAAATATAGAAGATTAGGTGTAATGTTACGTATTGTACCAGACAACAGACAAGTACTAGCCAGTGGGAGTCGCTGTGTTCAGTCAGAGTCACTAGAAGAACGTTGATGGATTGAGATGCAAAGTCAAACTGATAATAGCTATCCTCATAGTTGGAGGGTTTTAGGTTTTTGAGGGCTCTCAGACAGAAATTCTCTCTGCTGGAGTTCCCGCTACTGAACCACAGCGAGGTAGAGGTCTGAATTTGAAGTCTTTTAAATGCCTCCAGTGCACTTCCTTTACCTGCTCCCACATGCTGAGCGTGAACTCATGGTGGGCAGGAGAATCAAAAACACGGGCAGGCCATTAAGCTGCCTCACATCCAGGATTTAATACTGTCAGAGAGCTTACAGGTACCATCCTGAGAAATTCCAAAATCAGATATCTAAAAAGATGATGATTCAACACTTGCACTGAGTTCAAAATAGTGCTTGTTCAGTCTAGTGAGTTTGCATTAAACTGTAAACTTGGTGAAGAACTATAAAGACAAGAGTCACACTCTCGAAAAGTCGAAGGACAGAAGCTTTTTCAAATGCATTCATTGTTGGCCATGGGAAGCAAAATATAGCGCAGGTGTTTCTGGGATATTAAATATCTACTAAACCCAGTCCTGCGATGCTGTAATAGGAGACCATGCTGGCCTATGAAAAGAAACCACTTGTAGCTCTTTGTCCAAAGTATACATTCAATATTCCCATCTAAAAGAACTTCTTGTTCATATATGCAGATTGTATATCAGTAAGGTAGAGTGTGTTAAGCTTGTTAATGCAAAATGTAATAATGAAACATTTTAAACTTGCTCCATAGGTAGACACAACTCATCCAGGTAGTTGCAGAACGCCGTCCACTTCTTAGCATTCCTACCGCTGTCTCGATGCATTGACACCATTATATCTTTAATCTTGTCTATGTGAAAACAGGCTGTGTGATCTAATTGACATGGCCTGCCTCTCCCAGGTATCACCACGGTCCTCACCATGACCACTATCAACACCCACCTGAGAGAGACACTACCCAAGATCCCATACGTCAAGGCCATAGACATGTACCTAATGGGCTGCTTCGTCTTTGTCTTCCTGGCCCTTCTGGAGTATGCCCTGGTAAACTACATCTTCTTTGGACGTGGCCCTCAGCGCCAGAAGAGGGCAGCTGAGAAAACATCTATGGCCAACAATGAGAAGATGAGAATGGATGCAAACAAGGTAGGAAAAGTGCCTTGATGCATGCTCAATAATCCAGGTAAGAACATCAAAGAAGGTTGAATCAGTTCATCTGGATACAACATTTGTTGACAGATACATTTCATCACTCAACTAAGTGACATCTTCAATCTCAATTGACTGCAGGCATCCCCACCCTTATAAACAACACGGTACAATACAGTTGCCTAACGACCGAAACCATCAACCAGTTTCATGTGCAAATATGGGTGTGATCATTAACTAGAGTTTCGATGGCCATGTGGACTATTCACAGAGGATTGAGGAATCAGTCATTCACAGCAAAGTATAATAATTATAATAAAAAGAAATGGAGGTTCAGTCTCATGGTTCCTCTCTGCTTCATGCCACAGAGACCCAGTCCAATAAATTCAAACTACCCTTGTTCTCATTTTATGTTCTCTACTGAACTGGAGAGCTCCAAATGCTTCCATTAAATGTCTTCATTGGGCCCTAATGACATCAAGTCAATGCGAAAAGGCTTATGCCTAGTTCACACTACATGACTTTCAAAGGCATCAGATCACTGTACTGTTCACACTACACAACTTACTGTCTTGTAATCGGGAAATCTTGAGGCTGTTGTGGTTTTCACACTTCATGACTGAGTGGCAACAGGGGGATCACACACTACAACATCTTTCACCAGGAGGAATCCCCGATGAGTCTGGTCTCCAAACTACGTTTTTTCACAAAATCACACGCAAGAAGAGACACAGGAAATAAAGCAATACCATGCGCGAGACAGGATTTTTCTCCCAAAAATGGATGTTCGCCAGAAACAAACACTTCAAGTTCTTTGTGCACTGATTTGCAGCGAAAAAACAAAGAAAAAGAAAAGAAATTGAGTAGGCTGCACAGGCAGCAGGGATTGCCTGTTCTACAGAGAAACAGAAATGTATTTATGATTATTTTTTTTTGCCAGATATGTGTTTCTATACGTTTTTTTCACGTTTTTTACTGCATTGCCTTTTAAAGACATTGTGTTGTTAAATGTGCTGTAAGATGAAAATGATCACTATTATTGGGATTCTGTTACTGATTCAACAACTTGGGTACAGAAAGTCTTGTATAGTTTCAAGATACAGTATATACAAGCAGCATATTTTTCACCACTTGTGCTTGATACAGAAAAATCAATTGCCAATTGCATGATTGTGGAAAGTCTGTTGCCACAAGAATGTTCCATGATTGAGCACAGACACAGGTTTGGCAGAGAAACAAGCTTCTTCATTTACATAGTTTGATATACAGAGTTCAATGTCTGCACACTGCATGGGCCAGTGCTCAGCGGTGCTGTAGACTTTCTTTTGTCTCTCCGTCTCTCTCTCCTTTTCTCTCTGTGTCCATTTCTCTGCCTGTGTTCTCTCACCATGTCTGTTTGTGTCTGTCAGTCCAGGACCCAGCTTGACTGCTGTATATAAAAGGACTTCTTAGTTGTTTGCCACATCTGAGACTGACCACTAATCAGCCTCACTATTGTGTGTGCTCTCCCACATCTTCTCTCACTTGCAACCGAGGCTAAACCACACCCCACTACCCCATACCCCCACTGCTCGATTTACGCTAGGGCCACATCCGGCCGACAGCCAAACCCCTTCTCCCACACACACCCTGAGCGAGACAGGAAATTGGCCATGACCATCTGTGTCCCCAGCCTATGGAACAGCTTCAACTTAAACTGCTGTAACAACAGATACCAATGGATGATCGGTGCATTAGCATCCTTCATAGGGTGGAGCCACTTGACCGTTGCATGGTCCGAATAGAGGGTCAGTGAGCACCCCAGGAGGTAGAAGCATAGGGTGCCGACTATCCATCTGATGGCCAGTCACTCTTATTCTATGGTGCTGTACCTCTGCTCCGTTTTCACCAACTTGTGGCTTATGTACAGCATTGGGCAATCGACTCCCTCCACCTCCTGGGACAAAATGGCCCCCAGCCCTCTGTCCGATGCGTTGGTCTATAAGAAGAAATTGAGGGAGGAGTTAGGTGTATTGAGCAGCAGCTCCCCACAGAAGGCTTATTTAAGTCACTTGAACGCCACCTGACACTGCTCCGTCCACTGGACCAGATCTGAGGCAGCCTTTCATGTGAGATTGGTCAGGGGACTGGTCAGCACTGCAAAGGCGGGGATGAACTGTCTACAATGGCCGACCAGTCCCAGCAATGCCCTCATCTGCTTTTTCATCTTAGGCCTTGGGCTGGCTGCAATTGCTGCGGTCTTATCTATCCGTGGGTGCATCAGCCCACCGCCCAAGTGATACCCCAGATATCACTGACCCCCACTGTGAGCCCCGCCTGCCCCAGAGACTCCATCAACGCTGCCACCTGCCACATATACTGGTCCCAGCTGTTACTGTAAATGATCGCATCATCCAAGTAGACTGCAGCATGTTGGTGCTGCAGTCGGTCCATGAGGCGCCTAAATATGGGTGGGGATCTGAACAACTCGAACGCAAGTGTCACGAACTGGTACAAACCATCTGGCATACAGAAAGCCTTTTTTTTTCCTTTTTTCCTTAAACTCCAGAGACAAGGGAATCTGCCAGTAGCCCTTGGTTAATTCAAGTGTCGTAAAAAAGTGAGCAGAGCCAAGCTGGTCCTGGAGTTCGTTGACCCGTGGTATTGGATAGGCATCAAACTTGGGTACATCATTTACCTTGCAGTAGTCTACACAGAACCATATAGACCCATTGCACTTACGCACAAGGACGATGGGGCTACACCAGTCACTGCTAAACGCCTCTATTACTCCATTTTCAGCATGGCCATGACTTCCGCCTGAAGTTTTCTTTTTGGGTTCTGGCAGCCGACACAGATGTGAGTGTACCGTCACGCCTGGACATGTCACTATTCGGTGCTGTATGAGGTATGTGCATCCTGGCAGGGGGGAGAACACATCAGCAAAGTGCTGTTGCAACATGGCAACCTCAGCTTTCTAGCGGGGCGAGAGATGGAAGGAGGCAGGATTGTTCACTTTATGTATCTGCGGTCCCAACTCATCGCTCTCTGATGCCACCGTGGCCAGAGAAACCGGGACCGCCCCTTTCCATGCTTTTAGGAGATTGAGGTGGTAAATCTGTGTTGCACCTCCCCTGTCATTATGCACAACCTCATAATCAACATCCCCCACTCACCATGTGACCATGAAGAGTCCTTGCCACTTGGCGAGTAATTTGGAGCTGGATGTTGGAAATAATAGGACTTATTTCTCCTGGTGCAAATTGATGCAGTCACACTTCTCTGTTATACAGTCACTTCTGACATTCCTGGGCCTGGAGAAAATTAATACCTGCCCAAGTGTACGGAGTTTTGCTCTCAGGTCCAAGATGTACTGTACTTTGTTTTTACTGGGGCTTGGACTGCACTCCCAGCTGTCTTTAATCAGGTCCAACACACCTCTTGGTATTCTGCCAAACAGCAACTCAACGGGGTTAAATCCCAAGGAGGCCTTAGGCACTTCCCACACAGCAAATAACAGAGGATCCAACCATTTACCCCAATTGTGGCTATCCTCATGCATGAACGTACGAATCATGTTTTTGAGTGTTTTATTAAATCTCTCCATGAGTGCATCTGTTCTGGGGTGATACTCACTCTTGTGGATCGATTTAACGTCCAACAACTCATATAGTTTGCGTAGTGTGCATGACATTAATGATTTGCCCTGGTACATCAAAATCTCTTTCGGGATTCCAACACGGACGATTACATGAAACAGTGCCCCTGTGACACTTTTAGCTGAGATGTGCAATGGCACGGATATGGAATACTTTGAAGGGCAGCCGACGTCCTCCAGGCTGAGCATCCGGAACCTGTGCCTATGCCCTTCTGGTGTGATTTGCACCCAGTCCAGGAGAGCTTGCCTGAAGGCTCAATATTCCCCCTGGGAGGATGCCGGCAGGATGTGTGCGGTGGCTTGTGCCTCACTGGTGAGCAGGGGGAGCAGATGCATAGCCCATTCTTCTTCTGGCCACCCACATGCCGAAGCCATGCCTCAAATATGTGGAAAAATGCTTCAGGGTCATTAGTGGATGTCATGTGGGGAGGGTGATCTGGGGCTGATGAGACGCTGAAGCAGCCAGATCACCCCTGCTTGTAGCTGAAGGGGAGCACAACAGCTCCCTCAGGCGAGCCCGGTCTTCTGCCTGCTGAACAGCCAGCCCCTGCAGGGCTCGGGTTTGTTGATGCTGAATCCGGGCCTGGCTCTCCTGGAGGTTGGTGATTCGCTAGAGGGCTCACCCCAGCAGAGATTCTTGTGGCTCCATCCCTGGCATCTATACGGGCCACCTCTGTGGCAAGGTCTGTTGCCACAAGAGCATTCTGACATAGAGTATGGACACAGGTTTGGCGGATACGCAGGCTTCTTTTATTTACATAATTTGATAAACAGAGTTCAATGTCTGCATGCTGCACGGGCCAGTGCTCAACAGTGCTACAGAGTTTATTTCATGTCTCCATCTCTCTCTCCTTGTCTGTCTATGTCTCTTTCTCTACCTGTGCTCTCTCACCATGTCTGTTTGTGTCAGTGTCAGTCCAGGACCCAGTTTGACTACAGTATTTAAAAGGACAGATTAGTTGTTTGCTTGATCCCTAATCAGCCTCACTATCACTATCACGTCAGCTGAGGCTAAACCCCACCCCACTACCACAGTGATAAACAGAGAAAGATTAAAATGTTTCATGAAAAACACACTGGTGCCCATCTTCAACTGTCTTTAATCCAAGGCTGAAGTAAGTGTTTTGTTTGCTTGCAGTGGCTTGTGGGAAACGTTGTTGGGAGAGATGATACCCTGTATGCCAGAATGAAACAGAGGGATCTTGATGGTCATGACTCGATGTGGGAGCCAATATTCATGGATGATGCAGCAATAGGACTGGGTGATCAAAAGAATAAGGTACTTGTCAAAATCTACCTGAAGAGTGAAAACAATGGTGGCCATATCAAATGAATTGTTTGAATATTTTATTTCAAATTCTTCAGACTGTTCATTTACAAACACTTTTCATCACTCCATTTTAATGAAATATTTTTCTTTTTCAAACAAATTGAATGTACAATTTTAGCAGTTCTATCATTTTAAAATCGAAAATATTCCATTTCAAGATGCAGTTCTAAAATCTCCTCCTGGCCGCTCTGATGGCCGAGCGGAATAAACCGCCGTTCTTGCAACCCGCTCGTCATGTGGCTCGGAACGTTCGTATCCCAGACTTGCCGTAACCGGTCACGGCCAGAGCTTCCACGGGGTAAGGCATTCATTAGGCCACCCTTACCCGAGGGATAGTGGGTGTAGATCGGTGTAGTGTTTGGGAACTCGTCGTTCTCCAGCGACCCCTCTGGCCCATCCGGGCGCCTGCAGCCAAGCAACTGAAAGCATTCTCCCTACGTCTCCTTCGCGGCCTGAGGGCAATGCAATCCATGCGAGGCTTCAGGGTGTAAAATAGCAAGAGCAGCCGACACGAGTTTGAAGGAAACTGGTGTTACGACTATCTCCTTCCTGTGGAAACGTGAGCCAGGGGAGTTATTCGACAAGAGTTCCAACCATATGCCATATGCAATCAGGTGGGATAAGGGGAAAAACTAGCAATAAATTTAAAATCTCCTCCTGGTTATTTTACTTTGGCAGATGGACCCACATGAGAATATCCTTCTGGGCACCTTGGACATTAAGAATGAGATGGGCGCATCAGAACTGGCTCTGGGTATAAACGACCCTCGGAATACCATGCTGACGTACGACAGCTCGACGCTGCAGTATCGCAAAGCGGGGCTGGCCCGGCACAACTTCGGCCGCAACGCGCTGGAGCGCCACGTGACTCAGAAGAAGAGCCGGCTACGGAGGCGTACGTCGCAGCTGAAGATCACGATCCCCGACTTGACTGACGTAAACTCTATTGACAAATGGTCGAGGATGATTTTCCCAACTGTATTTTCTTTCTTCAACATTGTTTATTGGCTTTATTATATCAATTAAGAAAAGGGACTTTAAGGAGGGCAAGAACAAACAACTTGGTTAAAATGTTGTTCATTTCCATTTTGTATCCGGTTTGTTTCATTTTTATGTGATTTTGCAAGGCAAGACTGAATTACTGAACCTCATTGTCAGAACTAAATCCATCTTACCTTGGAGTACCCTGATGGCTGGCTAACACGTAAAAACCTTACAGGAGAGAGATTAAAAACATATATGGTGCCTGTTCCTGAGTAACTTTATCAGATTATTAAATGAACTGTGTTTTGCCATTTTTAAATACTTTTTTGCATATATTATGTTTTTATTGTTTGTTAGATTATTATAGTTATAATTTTAGTAATTAAACTTATTTTGCCAAAATAACTAAAACCAAGTTACCAAGTTATATTGGTTTTAAATTACCTTACAATTTTCGACACTTCTTGAAAAAGTTTCAGGTCAATCGTTTTTTCTATGACTCATTAGTTCAGAAAGGCAAAAATCTATTGTTACTGTGTTTTTCTCATCTTTATAATACGACAGTCTACATTTCACAGTTTACAATGCATGTAATGTGAAATTATTGCAGAAGCAATTTGAGAGCAAGCTGTTTTCTACTTTTAATATGATGGAGACGCTGTATAATTTATTTTGAAGCATTATCTCAACTTGACACAACTCTCTGGATAGTATTTAGGCTAGCACGTGACACAAACTAAGATCATTCCAAACATTCCAAGTTTAGATGGCGCGTCAACACAGGTAGCTGTCTGATGAGCAACACATCGAATGTGACAGCACAGAAAAGTCTAGTGTTAGACTTAAACGCTAAAGGGTTTGTTTGCATTTTTTTTTGTTGCTGTTATTGTCTCATATTAAAAAAAATAGAATTTTTGGCATCCCTCCTTTGTTATTAGATGATTTTTTTTTTAACCGAGGAAAATTATTAAAGAGTGAGTGGGGGCTTGTTGAAACCTTGGTATGTGATATTCAAATTTATATTATTTAATTTCCTAAATAATCTGTCGAGCCAAATTTAGCTTTGAATAGTCAAGTGTTAGCATGGGCATTTCGATTGGATTTTTACCAAAATATATTGAGCCAGCATGTAAGGTATCTTTGGTTAGGATATATGATAAACAAATAGTTTCCTCATTCCTAAGACACTGAAAATGTGTATATTTTCCATTTCTGAACTTCAGAAAGTTGACATGGCTCCTCTTAAATCCCTTTCCTCTCTACAATTTTCAGAAAACATTCCTATTTACCCAAATTACTTTAAATTTGATTTATATATACATATATACACAGACAACATTTATTTTTATTCGTCTTTCCTGTAGTATTTGAAACATAGATGGATAAATTAATATGCTTAGATTTGGTCCTGAATGCATTAAAAGCACAAAACTTTTATATGTCAGCTAAAGAGACGCTGCCGTCTGCTCTATGCAGATGATATGTCACGTTTGGCTGCTAGTCCATTCTTTACATGTACTTTTTATGCCAGATTACACTAACTTTCAAGTGATGATAACCATTTAGTTACATATTTTCAAAGGTTTTCAAATGGCTTAATGACAATTAAAACATGCCAGTGAATTTAAATTGACCTTTCAGTCAGAAATAATATCATGTTATTAATAAGTGATGACTTGTATCTGACTATAAAGTAGGTAGGTTTTATACAGCTTTTTGCACACAGTGAATTCCTAAAAGCCATAGTGGCTGTACAGCAGTTGTATTAACCGGTGCTTGGGAGGCTCTGTGTCCTCCACATAGTTGCTTCAAGATGCATACCATAAATTTAATGACAGATCCAGTCGACCTTTTATATTACACCAGAACGAATTAAATGACAGATCTTGGGGCCAAAAAATAAAAATAAAAAATCTGCTGACATTATTATTATTTATTCTTTAGTACCAGTTATTTGAGAGTACTGGCCAACATTTTGAATTTTATTAGAAATGTATATGATTGATGCAAATCAGCCACATAGTGTGCACAAGATATATGACAGGAAGAGTAAAAAAAAAGTAGTACAATCACATAGTAAATACAGAAGATGTTAAAGGAACACAGGAATGTGCTGTAATGTGTAAAGGAGTCTGATTACAATCCAACACAGTATGAGAGTATCTGAGACGCTGCATCACAATGGCAAGTGTAACTGTAACTTTTGTTTCACATATTACCTAAGAGCCAATCTGAAATAACAGGGATACAACAAAGACGAATGTTTTGGCTTTGTTTTTCATTTAGCTGTAGTTTGATCACTGAAGATTATTGATAAACGTAAACGTTTCAGTTACAATCTAATGTTAAATGTGGCAAGAAATATCTTACTACACAGTGCATGCTATTTTCTTAATTTTCTAATACACAGATTTTCGTCAGAGTTTTAATGTTCTAGTTTATCACTCTCAAATAAACTGATTTGTTCGATTTGTGTTTTGAGGAGATTTACGCTAATGTTTTTTTTTTCATCCTGAAAATGGATTATGTCATTCCCAGTGTAGTTTATGCATACGATCACAAAGCTGTAATTTGTTTGGGATAAATAGGTATGTAGATATATGAATTGAAAATTGCTTTTCATGTTCCAAGATTTGATAAAGAATGAATTA
This sequence comes from Lampris incognitus, assembly GCF_029633865.1. Taxonomy (NCBI): domain Eukaryota; kingdom Metazoa; phylum Chordata; class Actinopteri; order Lampriformes; family Lampridae; genus Lampris; species Lampris incognitus. The sequence continues at coordinate 36,073,602 of NC_079218.1, forward strand.
GTACTTGTTTATATAGCTAAAGACTACTTCCATAAAAGTGCTAACTCTCTACATAGCACTGCCGTAACAGTTAGAGCTGTGTTTGAAACTGAAATATCCAAGCCAGAGCCAAATTATGTAGTTTACCCAGTGTATGATAAGATAATAGTCCCAATGAGTCGACCATGATATCATATAACCTTAGATTTAGTATTGCATTCAACATGTTGCATGGGCGTCCGGGTAGCATGGTGGTCTATTCCGTTGCCTGCCAACATGGAGATTGCCAGTTCGAATCCCCGTGTTACCTCCAGCTCGGTCGGGCGTCCCTACATACATAATTGGCCGTGTCTGCGGGTGGGAAGCCGGCTGTGGGTATGTGTCTGGTCACTGCGCTAGCGCTTCCTGTGGTCGGTCGAGGTGCCTGTTCGGGGGGGAGGGGGAACTGGGGGGAATAGCACGATCCTCTCACGCGCTACATGCCCCCTGGTGAAACTCCTCATTGTCAGGTGAAAAGAAGCAACTGGCGACTCCACATGTATCGGAGGAGGCATGTGGTAGTCTAAAGTCCTCCCCGGATTGGCAGAGGGGGTGGAGCAGCAACCGGGATGGCTCGGAAGAGTGGGGTAATTGGCCGGATACAAGCGGGGAGGAAAAAAAAAGGGGGGGGGGGATGGAATAAAAAAAAAAAAAACATGTTTTTTTGGCCTTATATTTTTTCCATATATATATATTACTTTTAATATATATTTACATCACTAACCTGCAAACTCACCTGGTCACTATCAATATAGGAAGGATTAACAGGTATATTAGCAGTGTAGGTTATTATTTTATCCAAATTTGTATTTGTTCTCTTGAAAACGTTCTTTATCATTAGACACATTTGTTTACATGTAGGTTTACAGGAAACACAAAAACATGGGAAATGGGTCTGGCTAACTATGAATTAAAATTCGTAAGAAAAATCTCAATATTGTCATTGTACATTTACTACAATGATGGACTGAGCTCAAATTTTGGGTTCATTAATATGTTTAAATATGGGTGTGTGTAAATATAAGCTAGTCTATTATTAATTGGTTGGAGCATTACGGTGCATCATTGTAAATACATGGCTATCAGATTTTTAATCAAAAGGCTAAAAAGGAAATTTTCAATGTTATTTTTATTGTATTGTGAGGAGAATGCAAAGGCTGATGTGAAACAATGTAAATAACATGTTTTACAGTGTCACTTGGTCACTCAGTGAAAATATTATGTTCTGATTTGGTGTACTTTATCAAACCACCGTTCTTTAGTTTTGCCAAAATGTAAAATGTTATTAAGAATGTAGTTGATATTATTTTGCAGCACAAGTGAGCTGTGATGTGTCAGCAGAAGTATAAGCATTAATTGTACAAATTATCATTTTATATAGTACGGTATTAGCTACTATTTCAAAAAACA